>NW_018407390.1:265798-269723 GCF_002113885.1 Mizuhopecten yessoensis | reverse complement strand
TGATAACATCTGTGATATATGATATATCAGTAAAGCAACACTATGATAACATCTGTGATATATGATATCTCAGTAAAACAACACTATAATAACATCTGTGATATATGATATCTCAGTAAAACAACACTATAATAATGTCTGTGTTACATTTTAATGGGCTGCATTTTAACAGAATCTGTGTTAAATTTAAGTTAAATATCACTGTAGTAAGCTATGTTTAATTATGTATATCAATGACACAGCATTATAATATATCAATGACACAGCATTATAATATATCAGTGACTCAGCATTAATATAAATCTGTTATGATATTTCAGTGAGAGAGTGGTTTTGTAACATTCCTTTTTGATAAAAGTGTATCATTAAATTGTGAACTTTTTATAATGTTTTAATCCTGTATTCAGTTAAACAAGCAATAATTTTGTCTTTATCGTCACAATCTAGAGAAGAAAACCACATGACACATCAGTTATAAGAATATCTCTGGATGACGGTGATAGTAATCAGCACTCTAAATGCTAGCCACGTGGATGTTAACACTTGAGTCGTCCTCACTAATCCTCATTGTGACATTTACTTCCTCATTAGAGTAGTATGTATTTCATTTCCCACAGTTTATCAAAATAAAGTGGTGTATTGTTGTCAATATATATGTATAAATTAGCTTATAACTAATGACAACAATACACCACCCCAAGTAAAACAATAAATGATAAAATATAGGTACATATGTGGATTGCTCATCTTTACTTTTGTTCTATATAATACAACTTGTAATTTGATCCAATTCCTAATACATAATGTATATATGATATAGTGAATAGCTACATTCAACCTCCATCAGTAACATTGTATTCAGAAATCTTATTTTCTTATTGCTAAATCAAGACAGTTATCAGCTTACCTTGGATGTTGTGCCTGTGAGCCGATGCAATGGTGCAGTGACCGTGTTTTGTCCGTCTGTCCTTCGCTAACCTTTTAAGGTCATCAGAGCCAGAGGCTAACATGATCTAGTATGATTGCTTTTCATCTGGCATTGTCTAACATGCATACACTTTTCACATTTTAACCTGATCAAAAGATTTAATTCAAGCTTAGGAATGAACACCCCAAAGGAGTATGTTATTGTAAAATTGTAGTTCCTTGGTCCATCAGAATATCCAAGAATCAATAAATTACCATTGATGACAAAGCCTTATATGTGCTTGAGTAAAATGTAAACTTTATTACTCTAATGTCATTCATTCCTCCTTGGGGATGGGGGGGACTGTACAAAGGGAAACTTTAGGTATATTTTGTTACTTTTGGTTGGAAATAAATGAAACTTGGTTGAAATTATCATAATGTGATAGCAGTATGACATTATGAAAATTATGATCCTGACTTCTCCCTAAAGCATGAGGAGTGGCGTTAAAAAGGGTGAATTTGCTAAAATCATTAAAAACAAAAATATATGACCCAGAAATCCTAGAACCAAATACTCATTATGGATTGTAATGTCCTATGGTGATTTATCAAAAATGTTAATTTCATCATCCTCTGTTCACTCATCTGTACCTGGGGAGGAGGTTAAGTTTATTATAGTTAATATAGGGGAATAATCACATTGGAAATATCTTGTTATTTTTAGAAAGAAGTAATTCAAACTTGGTAAGAATGAATGTGATATTGGAAGGCGGTTTGATAGTATGAGGAATCTGACACCTCTTGCCATCCCCTCCGGGGGCGGTTTGATAGTATGAGGAATCTGACACCTCTTGCCCATCCCATCCGGGGGCGGTTCGATAGTATGAGGAATCTGACACCTCTTGCCCATCCCCTCCGGGGGCAGTTTGATAGAATGAGGAATCTGACATCTCTTGCCCATCCCATCCGGGGGCGGTTTGATAGTATGAGGAATCTGACACCTCTTGCCCATCCCATCCGGGGGTGGTTTGATAGTATGAGGAATCTGACACCTTTTCCCCATCCTCTCCAGGGGCATGCAGGAAAAGTGGGAAAATTGACCATATTTCATAAATCTTCTTCTGCTGAACAAAAACTGAAACAATAAATGAAATTTATTTATATATAATTAAGTCTTCATGGATGGAAATGTGTGAGGAAATTAACCTTACCAAGGTTGTGCTAATTTCAATACTCCAAGGTCACAGAACCCCTGCTAGGAAGGGCATACATTTGTATAGCTTAAATGATGTTTTTGAGTATCTTTATTATGGATAGCACTGGGAAACAAGTAAAGCATAATTTTTGAGTCATAAAAAGTATGAATGTCATGCCACTTGATGCCATTGTTTGCCATTTACTTCATTTATATAGGAAAATTAATAACAAAAATGACAAATATTTTTTGTCACTACAGTATGATATTTAATTTTTTTTTCTTCCTTGTTATTACTGACGTGATGGGTAACTTCATATCTCAACAATAAAAGAATTAACAGGTACATTAGGCCTCTTCTTACTTACAACTGCTTCTTCAGATCCATGAGGTGTAGAGTCTTCATGTTTAACCAGTAGCTTGCTCGCATTAAGATCAATCATATTTGTGTAAATGAATGACATTGACCCCTTTCAAGGGCACAGTAGTCTAACTCACTTAAAAATCCTCACAACTTCTTCTGAAGAACCATTGAGTCCTTAGTATTGTTTAAGCTAAAGTTACTGTACACTATAACCTAAAATCTCAATAATAAGCCACAGCTTATTTTCATATTCAATAAGAAATCCCAGGTTTATTTTCAAAGTTGGCCTATTTTCAAGAATCGTCGGATACCCACCACTGATTTCACTTCGCTACTCACCCAACATTGGGTGATGTCAGTAAGTAGCGAAGCGAAATCATCAGCCTTGGGTATTCGATGATGATTTTCTAGGCAATCTTATTCTTTTCAAAGTCATTAAGACAGTTAACCACCAATGGTAAATTTCCAGTCAATTCATTTTTGCAAGAAAGAAATAATGATAAATAGTTATTTTTTAAATGAATTTGTTTCTCCATTCAAATCGTTGGAAAAGTAAGTCATATATGATGTGATGTCGACTAGATAAGGCTGACAGTGAAAATGTGGCTCATATCTTGAATTCAATGTTTATATTTTCAGGCCAGCCTATTTTTAAAGATGGCCTTATATCAAAATGTGTTTTAACTACAAGGAAGCCAAATTAAGGCTTGACTTTCAAAAACTTTTTAAATTTGGCTTTTTGTTGAGGTTTTGGAGTGCTAGAGTTAAGGATATCCAAAAAAAGTAACAAGCTTGTAATTATGTATTTGCATAAACCTTTAGAATTTGCTGGCACAGACAGTAGTTAATGAGATGCTATGATAATATTATCCATTATTTATTAAATCTTAAATTGACAGACAATAGTCGCACGTGTGATGACAGATGAAGCTCTCAGTAAACCCGACTTTGGGCGACAGGTGATGGAGACCATTGTTAGGGACAGCACCACAGGCAAGGATCTTACTGGCGAGGAGATAGTAAGTGTACTTAAAACAGGGAATATATCAGACAGTACAATCACAATAATTCAGAATGGCACAAACCTGCTAATACTATTTCTGATTGATTTTTAGCTCACATGGCCCAAAGGGCCAAGTGAGCTTATCCCATGGTGCAGCTTCCAGCGTCCGTCAACTTTTTAATTTAAAACGCTACTAGTCCTGAACGGCTCAGAGGATTTTGACCAAATTTGGTCTGGAGCATCATTGGCCAAAGTGTTCTCAGTTTTGTATAAACAGAGGGTATGGTCCTCCTGGGGGCAGAGGGGCAGGGCCAAAGAGGGGGAAAATAGGTAAATCTTTAAAAATGTTCTTCTTCTCAACAAATAGAAGGATTTTGACCAAATTTGTCCTAGAGCATCTTTGGACAAAGGAGACTCAAGTTTGTATAAACGGAGGGTGTGGCCCCTCTGGGGG
>NW_018407390.1:245305-265753 GCF_002113885.1 Mizuhopecten yessoensis | reverse complement strand
AAAGGGTTCTCAGTTTTGTATAAACAGAGGGCATGGTCCCCCTGGGGGCAGAGGGGCAGGGCCAAAGAGGGGGAAAATAGGTAAATCTTTAAAAAAAAACCTGCTTCTTCTCAACCAATAAAAGGATTTTGACCAAATTTGTTCTAGAGCATCTTTGGACAAAGGAGCCTCAAGTTTGAATAAATGTAGGTTGTGGCCCTTCTGGGGGTGGAGGGGCGGGGCCCAATAGAGGAAATAGAGGTTTTTTTTCTCTCCTACTATACAAGTGAAGAAATTTAAACCAAATGCAGTCTGAAGCATGCTTAGGGACAAAAGAATCAATTTTGTTTAAACTGAGGTGTGTGGACCCACTTCTTTGGGACAGATGAGTGGGGCCCATTAGTGGAAATAGAGGAAAACATTAAAGATCCTTCTCCTTCTGTACCATTGAGGGGATTTTAACCAAATTTGTTCTAGAGAATCTTTGGGCAAAGGGAATTGAATATTTATAAATTTGTTTAATTTGTATAAAAAGGTGCATGTTTCTTGTACTCCTTTGATAAACCTATATGGTACTCAGCAGGTTTTAAATTGAAAAATAAAATACCAGATGAGCTATTAAGGCCCGTTGGCCTCTTGTTGGGATATACCATGGTGATAATATTTTTAGGAAAAATTACACAATTTTTGATTTTCTTTTTAGTTATTTGAGTTCTTCAGCAATATACATATGTCAGAGACATGTACATTTAATATAAGGGATGCTACTGTTTAAGGGCCCTGGGTTCAACCACAATTGTTTTACATTTCATGTTTATTTTCCCTATTGTATGATAAATATCTACCTTAAACATCAACAGGGCCACAACCAAATAAATATTTCCTTATAACTGTTAATTTAGTAAGACAATACTTCCTCACCAGCTGACAGCTTACTATATGAGCTCCTACAGTGTATCCATGTTATAAAAAACACCTGAAAGCTGACTGCTGAATTATCTGGAGTGAATCTATAGTGAAAAAAAACCCAGCTTACTATTTAAGCCCCTAAAGCTTAATTCTGAAGCCGCTGTAGTGAATTGACCTTTGACAGAGAACAAGCTGCAGCTCACCATTGGCACCCCAGCAGTGAAATAGTTTACCGTTGAAGACCCTAGAGTGAGCAAGTTTACAGCCAGCCTACCACTGAAACCCTTGGTGTGAATCAAAGGGAAGAAACTCACAGCTTATTTATACCATTAAAATCTCCACAGTGAAAGCTAAATGGACCAAATATTCAACTTACCATTGAAGCTCATGCAGTGAATTGAATAAAGAAACTTGCATCTTATGTATATAATTACCATGGAATCTACAGTCAAATTACCATTGAAATCCCTACTGTTAAAATTACAGTGAACAAAAAATTCAACTGACCATTGTAGACAAGGAAGTCATTCAGAGTGAACAAGCTTAGAAATTACTATTGAAGCCCATTCTTTGAATCTACAGTGAACAAGCTAAGACATTACTATTGGAGCCGATTCTTGGAATCTGCAGTGAACAAGCTTAGACATTACTATTGAAGCCCATTCTTTGAATCTACAGTGAACAAGCTTAGACTTTACCATTGAAGCTGACTCTTTGAATCTACAGTGAACAAGCTTAGACATTACTATTGAAGCCGATTCTTTGAATCTACATTGAACAAGCTTAGACATTACTATTGAAGCCCATTATTTGAATCTACAGTGAACAAGCTTAGACATTACTATTGAAGCCCATTCTTTGAATCTACAGTGAACAAGCTTAGACATTACTATTGAAGCCAATTCTTGAATCTACAGTGAACAAGCTTAGACATTACTATTGAAGCCGATTCTTTGAATCTACAGTGAACAAGCTTAGACTTTACCATTGAAGCCCATTCTTTGAATCTACATTGAACAAGCTTAGACTTTACTATTGAAGCCGATTCTTGGAATCTACAGTGAACAAGCTTAGACATTACCATTGAAGCTGATTCTTTGAATCTACGGTGAACAAGCTTAGACATTACTATTGAAGCCGATTCTTTGAATCTACATTGAACAAGCTTAGACTTTACTATTGAAGCCGATTCTTTGAATCTTCAGTGAACAAGCTTAGACATTACTATTGAAGTCGATTCTTTGAATGTACGGTGAACAAGCTTAGACATTACTATTGAAGCCAATTCTTTGAATCTTCAGTGAACAAGCTTAGACATTACTATTGAAGTCGATTCTTTGAATCTACATTGAACAAGCTTAGACTTTACTATTGAAGCCGATTCTTTGAATCTACAGTGAACAAGCTTAGACATTACTATTGAAGCCCATACAGTGAAACAGTCTACTGATGAATCCCCTGGAATGAACATGCCTTACAGTTTATCACTGATATAGAAGTTCCTACAGTGGAAAATATAGAAAAATATATACACATTTATACACCATCACTAAAAGAGCTACACTAAAACAATTAAGTAAGGCATTGCCTTTAAATATCATTAACTAAAACTTTTTTATAAGCCTTGCAAGTTGTAGATGTATTTCAAGAAAGTATGATGGCTTTATTCACTTCCTTTGATATAAATTTGTTACAATTGACATAAATATTATAAAACATGGCAACATGGATATCTTTTCCAGAATGTTGTGTAACATGGTTATCTGTCTTTTCCAGAATGTTGTGTAACATGGTTATCTGTCTTTTCCAGAATGTTGTGTAACATGGATATCTATCTTTTCCAGAATGTTGTATAACATGGATATCTATCTTTTCCAGAATGTTGTGTAACATGGTTATCTGTCTTTTCCAGAATGTTGTGTAACATGGATATCTATCTTTTCCAGAATGTTGTATAACATGGATATCTATCTTTTCCAGAATGTTGTGTAACATGGTTATCTATTTTTTCCAGAATGTTGTGTAACATGGTTATCTGACATTTCCAGAATGTTGTGTAACATGGTTATCTATCTTTTCCAGAATGTTGTGTAACATGGATATCTATCTTTTCTAGAATGTTGTGTAGTACATGGATATCTATCTTTTCCAGAATGTTGTATAACATGGTTATCTGTCTTTTCCAGAATGTTGTATAAAATGGTTATCTGTCTTTTCCAGAATGTTGTGTAACATGGATATCTATCTTTTCCAGAATGTTGTGTAACATGGATATCTGTCTTTTCCAGAATGTTGTGTAACATAGATATATATCTTTTCCAGAATGTTGTGTAACATGGATATCTGTCTTTTCCAGAATGTTGTATAACATGGATATCTATCTTTTCCAGAATGTTGTGTAACATGGATATCTATCTTTTTCAGGATGTTGTGTTCAAAAAGGTGATGGCAGAATTGAAGGAAAATCCTGGGAGTCGGGATGGATCGGGCATGGAGGATGGGCCCATCCCTGTTGGGACGAGAGTACGGAGGGGCCGGGACTGGGTCTGGGATGATCAGGATGACAACATGGCTGGTACTGTCATTGGACACAAACAACGAGGTAGGGAATGTATTATATTGAAGACATGTGTTTTGTTGTAGATTTGAGAATCTTCTAACACAAATTTCAGCCTGTTTTTTATCATGGTTGCATTTATGTTTTAGTTTACTGTTGTCAGCACAATGAAAAGAAAAATGTGGGTTATTACAAATATCGGAGTTATAATAGGGAAAATGACTGTCAGGAATCAAGACCTTACTTTCAGGAAAGCTATTCTGGCTGTCAGAGGTGAACTGATGAGTATTCAGGCTGTCTGAGTCTGTTACTGTAATAAGAAAAACGGATTACTCTCTCCAATGTACAAGACATACATATTCCATGCGGAGAGTGCTCTTGTAGGATGTATGTACTTGAACACCTCTAGTTCAGGAACTACTTTTTTCTTCTAAATCCTGACTAAGAAGTCTATAAAAACAAAACAGTTGAATAAAATTGTAAAGTAACTTGTCATCTGATATTCTGAAACCTGACGTCATCTCAGTTAGATTATCTGTTAAGCAGAATTATCTACCAGCCAAGTCAGTAACTGATAGTACCCCACAGAAATGAACATTTAATTAACAGTCTTCTTGTGAAGCCGCACACTTCTTTAATTCTAAGGTATTACCAGACTTCTTTGTACAATTTCTAAGCATATTCTTGGTTGAGAAAACGTACTACATATAGAGCACTCTATATATATCTTATTGCATAAGTGGTGACATTGTCAAATTTTACCAAAACTCTGAGATGGGAAAAATAAATAAGAAAAGTAATTATGTAGTTTATGGAAATTGTAACCTTGGATATAAAATTCTATATCTCCTGTAACTGTATATGATATATTCTATTATTTCTAACAATATAAGTCTCATCAATATAAAGCCAAGCTCTTTATAAAACCATCATTCTGCTGGAAACATGATGATAGTATAACACTGTCACTGTTTTACTTTAATTCTGGAAGAATTCTGAAGTAATTTGTATCTTTCTATACTCCAAACTTGATTTGATCTTCTGTGCTTTGTCTAACATTTGGTGACCTTGTGACCTTGTGACCTTTCTACAGGATTAGTTGCTGTAGAATGGGACAGTGGACGAAAGGGAAAGTACCGAATGGGATCCGAAGACTCGTTTGACCTACGAAGTGTGGATGAGCCACGTTTTCTACCAGAAGGCACGCTGGGAGCTGTAGGAGTGTGTTGCAGAAGAGGTGAAACAATAACTAAATCTATTGATATATAATTATGTCTCCCCTTCGAATGAAGGGAGACATATTGTATTAGTACTGGTTCTTCTTCTGGTTCTTCTCCTGGTTCTTCTAACTTGTCCGGGCCATAATTTTGTAACCGATAAAGATATCTTGATGAAACTTGAGATATGCATGTATCACCCACATGAGGTGTGTAGTGCACTGGAATTAGGTCACTGTGACCTTCACCTCAAGGTCAAAGGTCAAATAAGTGCAACATTTTCAGTAAATTCTTGTCCGGCCTGTAAATTTTAAACCGTTAAAGATAACTTGATCAAACTTGAAGTATACCTGCATTACCCACAGAGGTTGTGCAGTGCAATAGAATTAGGTCTTGTGCCCCACCATATGCAGAGTTATGGCCCTTTGTTTAATTTTATAACCAAAGTTTGTCCAGAGCATAAGTTCCATGTTTTTCACCTACGTTGACCAAACTTGCTATAGTTATGTATCTTTGGAAGTAGGAGTGTCGCATTCTGAAATGGGGTCTTGTGCCCCACTATATAAAGAGATATGGCCCTTTGTTATTTTTTTATACTGAAGTTTGTCTATTGGCTAATAAGGGGAGACATGTTTTTGTCACAAAAACAAGTTTCTAGTTTGTTGAAAAATTGTTTAAAAAATAAATACAGCTGTAATATGAAAAAATTGGGTGAGAAAATACAAACATTCTAATTAGTTTTCTTGTCCTTTAGTAAAACTAATGGTAACACAGTGTATATCAATTTAAGGGCCAATTTGGTACAAACTACATCAGTTCAAATAGGTGCATGCATAAGATAAGTGTACTGTTAGTTGTTTGCTTTCGAACTTTGAACCTATAATTTTTTATCCTTATTTTGATTTTGTCAGGACCTGACTGGGAATGGGAAAACCAAGATGGTGGGGAAGATCAAATCGGAGTTGTCTTCAAGATTGAGGACAATGGTGTCATTCATGTAAGTTCAAATCTGGATGCATTATAGATAATTCCAAGAAATGTATATGTAATCATTATGTAAGTAAAAGAGAAGCGGCCCGGTCTTGAATTCACCTTTCCATGACTGTACTTGTGCTGATAAGCAGGACCTGCTTGGCAGGACGTCGTCGGAGCACAGCTATTTGGTGAATGTTACATGGTGATGGTGAAGTAACAATGAAAGTGATTTGTCCAGACTGGTATATACATGTATGTCAGGTGTCAAATCTTCATACATAAGTGTACACAACAGCAGCTGGAACAATGATAAATACACAACAGCAGTTGGAACAATGATAAATACACAACAGCAGCTGGAACAATGATAAATACACAACAGCAGCTGGAACAATGATAAATACACAACAGCAGGTGTGTGGAGATGTTATACAGAGTAGAGATGTTATACAAAGTACAGATGTTATACAATGTAGAGTATGTTATACAATGTAGAGTATGTTATACAATGTACTATGTAGAGTATGTTATACTATGTGGAATATGTTATACTACATTTGTATATAGAGTTTGTTATATTATGTAGAGTTTGTTATATTATGTAGAGTATATTATACTATGTGGAGTATGTTATACAATTTTAGAGTATATTATACTATGTGGAGTATGTTATACAATGTAGAGGATATTATACTATGTAGAGTATGTTATACAATGTAGAGTATGTTATACTATGTGGAGTATGTTATACTACATTTGTATGTAGAGTTTGTTATATTATGTAGAGTATGTTATACTATGTAGAGTATGTTATACAATGTAGAGTATGTTATACTATGTGGAGTATGTTATACTACATTTGTATGTAGAGTTTGTTATATTATGTAGAGTATGTTATACTATGTAGAGTATGTTATACAATGTAGAGTATGTTATACTATGTGGAGTATGTTATACTACATTTGTATGTAGAGTTTGTTATATTATGTAGAGTATGTTATACTATGTAGAGTATGTTATACAATGTAGAGTATGTTATACTATGTGGAGTATGTTATACTACATTTGTATGTAGAGTTTGTTATATTATGTAGAGTATGTTATACTATGTAGAGTATGTTATACAATGTAGAGTATGTTATACTATGTGGAGTATGTTATACTACATTTGTATGTAGAGTTTGTTATATTATGTAGAGTATGTTATACTATGTAGAGTATGTTATACTATGTAGAGTATGTTATACAATGTAGAGTATGTTATACTATGTGGAGTATGTTATACTACATTTGTATGTAGAGTTTGTTATATTATGTAGAGTATGTTATACTATGTAGAGTATGTTATACTATGTAGAGTATGTTATACAATGTAGAGTATGTTATACTATGTGGAGTATGTTATACTACATTTGTATGTAGAGTTTGTTATATTATGTAGAGTATGTTATACTATGTAGAGTATGTTATACAATTTTAGAGTATATTATACTATGTGGAGTATGTTATACAATGTAGAGTATGTTATACTATGTAGAGTATGTTATACAATGTAGAGTATGTTATACTATGTGGAGTATGTTATACTACATTTGTATGTAGAGTTTGTTATATTATGTAGAGTATGTTATACTATGTAGAGTATGTTATACAATTTTAGAGTATATTATACTATGTGGAGTATGTTATACAATGTAGAGTATGTTATACTATGTAGAGTATGTTATACAATGTAGAGTATGTTATACTATGTGGAGTATGTTATACTACATTTGTATGTAGAGTTTGTTATATTATGTAGAGTATGTTATACTATGTAGAGTATGTTATACAATTTTAGAGTATATTATACTATGTGGAGTATGTTATACAATGTAGAGTATATTATACTATGTAGAGTATGTTATACAATGTAGAGTATGTTATACTATGTGGAGTATGTTATACTACATTTGTATGTAGAGTTTGTTATATTATGTAGAGTATGTTATACTATGTAGAGTATGTTATACAATTTTAGAGTATATTATACTATGTGGAGTATGTTATACAATGTAGAGTATATTATACTATGTAGAGTATGTTATACAATGTAGAGTATGTTATACTATGTGGAGTATGTTATACTACATTTGTATGTAGAGTTTGTTATAGTATGTAGAGTATGTTATACTATGTAGAGTATGTTATACTATGTAGAGTATGTTATACTATGTAGAGTATGTTATACTATGTAGAGTATGTTATACTATGTAGAGTATGTTATACTATGTAGAGTATGTTATACTATGTAGAGTATGTTATACTATGTAGAGTATGTTATACTATGTAGAGTATGTTATACTATGTAGAGTATGTTATACTATGTAGAGTATGTTATACTATGTAGAGTATGTTATACTATGTAGAGTATGTTATACTATGTAGAGTATGTTATACTATGTAGAGTATGTTATACTATGTAGAGTATGTTATACTATGTAGAGTATGTTATACTATGTAGAGTATGTTATACTATGTAGAGTATGTTATACAATGTAGAGTATGTTATACTATGTGGAGTATGTTATACTACATTTGTATGTAGAGTTTGTTATATTATGTAGAGTATGTTATACTATGTAGAGTATGTTATACTATGTAGAGTATGTTATACAATGTAGAGTATGTTATACTATGTGGAGTATGTTATACTACATTTGTATGTAGAGTTTGTTATATTATGTAGAGTATGTTATACTATGTAGAGTATGTTATACAATTTTAGAGTATATTATACTATGTGGAGTATGTTATACAATGTAGAGTATATTATACTATGTAGAGTATGTTATACAATGTAGAGTATGTTATACTATGTGGAGTATGTTATACTACATTTGTATGTAGAGTTTGTTATATTATGTAGAGTATGTTATACTATGTAGAGTATGTTATACTATGTAGAGTATGTTATACAATGTAGAGTATGTTATACTATGTGGAGTATGTTATACTACATTTGTATGTAGAGTTTGTTATATTATGTAGAGTATGTTATACTATGTAGAGTATGTTATACTATGTAGAGTATGTTATACAATGTAGAGTATGTTATACTATGTGGAGTATGTTATACTACATTTGTATGTAGAGTTTGTTATATTATGTAGAGTATGTTATACTATGTGGAGTATGTTATACTACATTTGTATGTAGAGTTTGTTATATTATGTAGAGTATATTATACTATGTAGAGTTTGTTATATTATGTAGAGTATGTTATACAATGTAGAGTTTGTTATATTATGTAGAGTATGTTATACTATGTGGAGTATGTTATACTACATTTGTATGTAGAGTATGTTATATTATGTAGAGTATATTATACTATGTAGAGTATGTTATACTATGTAGAGTTTGTTATATTATGTAGAGTTTGTTATACTATGTGGAGTATGTTATACTATGTGGAGTATGTTATACTACATTTGTATGTAGAGTATTTTATATTATGTAGAGTATGTTATATTATGTAGAGTATATTATACTATGTAGAGTTTGTTATATTATGTAGAGTTTGTTATACTATGTGGAGTATGTTATACTACATTTGTGTGTAGAGTATGTTATATTATGTAGAATATATTATACTATGTAGAGTTTGTTTTACAATGTAGAGTATGTTATATTATGTAGAGTATGTTATTCTGTATCTTTAGAAATGGGTACTATTGAAAAGAATGTCATCGAAATGAGATAAAATATTTATTTTCTTTTAGGGATTTGAAAAGGAAAATATAGATTACAAAAGTACTAGTGCACTATTTCAGCAGATATAAATTATTTTAAATTTTTGCTTTGTGATCAAAGGTACGATGGCAGAATGGTAAACGAGGAAACTACAGATATGGCATACATGGAAAATTTGACATAGAAATGTGGTAAGTCCTTGTATTGAACTATTACACCTTCAAGTCATTCTGTATAAATATTATTATAAGTAGAGAAAAATTGTTGCTTGTGAAAGATATATATGGACTATTGTGATGAAAAATACTATGAGCCATTCTTATTCAGAAAAAAATAAGAATATGTTTCAAATTATCCATTGTGCTTGAAGAAAAAAGATAGTTTTCAGCAGAAAACAGGTAACATGTTTGTGACATCAAGAATTGGAAATGATCGAGAAATCTGCAAATGTGTTCATAAATTTTAACAGATTTTGGTCAAATAATCATCAAGCTTGGAAATACCACAAAATTAGTTTGTGTTTCGGGGTACCAAGGTCAAGACTATGGTCACTTTCTATTTATAGAAATCATCAACCAGTTTAATGTCATCACTCCAGTGTGATCAAATTTCAATCTCAGCAGTTTTTAATAAAACTTTGTACATGTAGTATTTAAAAAAGACACAAATATTCAACAGAATTCTTTCGTATAATTTGTGACATCTTGTTTCTACAGCCCAGGAAGGAGGCCAGTCCAGAGTGGAGCATCGAGTGAAACACAGAACTCACCCCCTGTCAAAAGTAAGGAACATTGCTAGGATTTAAATTGAGAAGTTAACAATTTGGTGCTGTGACCAGGATTTAGATTGAGAAGTGTAAATTTTGGTGCTGTGACCAGATTTAGATTGAGAAGTGTAAATTTTGGTGCTGTGACCAGGTTTAGATTGAGAAGTGTATATTTTGGTGCTATGACCAGGTTTAGATTGAGAAGTGTAAATTTTGGTGCTTTGACCAGGATTTAGATTGTGAAGTGTACTTTTTTGTGCTGTGACCAGGTTTAGATTGAGAAGTGTATATTTTGGTGATATGACCAGGATTTAGGTTGAGAAGTGTACATTTTGGAACCTATGACCAGGATTTAGATTGAGAAGTGTACAATTTGGTACTGTAACAGGTTTAAATTGAGAAGTGTATGTTTTGGTGCTTTGACCAGGTTTAGATTGAGAAGTGTACAAATTGGTACTGTGGCCAGGTTTAAATTGAGAAGTGTATATTTTGGTGCTTTGACCAGTTTTAGATTGAGAAATGTACATTTTGGTGCTATGACCAGGATATAGATTTAAAACTATATATTTTAGTGCTGTGACCAGGATTTAGATTGAGATGTGTACATTTTGGTGTTGTGACCAGGATTTAGATTGAGATGTGTACATTTTGGTGTTGTGACCAGGATTTAGATTGAGAAGTGTATATTTTGGTGCTGTGACCAGGATTTAGATTGAGAAGTTTATATTTTGGTGCATTGACCAGGTTTAGATTGAGAAGTGTATATTTTGGAACCTTGACCAGGTTTAGATTGAGAACTGTATATTTTGGTGCTGTGACCAGGATTTAGATGGAGAAGTTTATATTTTGGTGCATTGACCAGGTTTAGATTGAGAAGTGTATATTTTGGTACCGTGATCAGGCTTTAGATTGAGAAGTGTATATTTTGGTACCGTGACCAGGTTTAGATTGAGAACTGTACATTTTTGTGCTGTGACCAGGTTTACATTGAGAAGTGTACATTTTGGCGCTGTGACCAGGTTCACATTGAGAAGTGTACATTTTTGTGCTGTGACCAAGTTTACATTGAGAAGTGTACATTTTGGCGCTGTGACCAGGATTTAGGTTATATGGTGTGAAATGCACCTTTAATATCTGCAGTGCAACTGAAGGTTTTGTAGATAGGATCATGAATTGTAGTTAAGGTAAAAATAAATATTTGAGTCAGATTAAGGACCTTGATTTGGTCAGGATAATTTCTAAATTTGTTTCTTATTAGGAGATTCATATGCATGTAAGTTTAGAGTGAGAAAATGTCTATGGATTCTGGTACAAAGAGATGTATAGATTTTGATGGTCTAACTAAGGTTGAGTACCCTATGTTGTAAGTGACTAAGAATGTGTGTACTGAGTGATGTTTTTGTGTTACAGCCACCAGGACACGAGTACAGTGGCAGTGGGAGGTAGAACAAGGGTCGTGGATGGACCACAGCACACAGGCTTCCAACAAGATCGAGGATCTGCACGTGAAGAGAGGCCGGGGCACCACTCTGGTTGACATTGACGGACAATCGTAAGTATATACACATGTGGTGTATGAACGAACAATCGTAAGTATATACACATGTGGTGTATGAACGAATATTAAACTAGCTAAATGTGCATGAACATAATGTACTTTTACTTGATAGCAATCCTCTTTCAATGTCTGTTTTCATTTTTCACACTAAATATACTCTTTTTGTTGTCTTGGTTTCTTGTTAGAACCAAAAAGATTAAGAAATGCCAGATAATCAAAAACAACTTTTGTTTGTCTAGGTATCGAGTTGTAATCCAGAACAAGAAACAGAGGAACACAGTGTCAGGTGTGGAAAACACCATCAGGAGACAAGGTAAGTTATTATACAGTGTCTGGTGTGGAAAACACCATCAGGAGACAAGGTTAGTTACTATACAGTGTCTGGTGTGGAAAACACCATCAGGAGACAAGGTTAGTAACTATACAGTGTCTGGTGTGGAAAACACCATCAGGAGACAAGGTTAGTAACTATACAGTGTCTGGTGTGGAAAACACCATCAGGAGACAAGGTTAGTAACTATACAGTGTCTGGTGTGGAAAACACCATCAGGAGACAAGGTTAGTAACTATACAGTGTCTGGTGTGGAAAACACCATCAGGAGACAAGGTTAGTAACTATACAGTGTCTGGTGTGGAAAACACCATCAGGAGACAAGGTTAGTAACTATACAGTGTCTGGTGTGGAAAACACCATCAGGAGACAAGGTTAGTAACTATACAGTGTCTGGTGTGGAAAACACCATCAGGAGACAAGGTTAGTAACTATACAGTGTCTGGTGTGGAAAACACCATCAGGAGACAAGGTTAGTAACTATACAGTGTCTGGTGTGGAAAACACCATCAGGAGACAAGGTTAGTAACTATACAGTGTCTGGTGTGGAAAACACCATCAGGAGACAAGGTTAGTAACTATACAGTGTCTGGTGTGGAAAACACCATCAGGAGACAAGGTTAGTAACTATACAGTGTCTGGTGTGGAAAACACCATCAGGAGACAAGGTTAGTAACTATACAGTGTCTGGTGTGGAAAACACCATCAGGAGACAAGGTTAGTAACTATACAGTGTCTGGTGTGGAAAACACCATCAGGAGACAAGGTTAGTAACTATACAGTGTCTGGTGTGGAAAACACCATCAGGAGACAAGGTTAGTAACTATACAGTGTCTGGTGTGGAAAACACCATCAGGAGACAAGGTTAGTAACTATACAGTGTCTGGTGTGGAAAACACCATCAGGAGACAAGGTTAGTAACTATACAGTGTCTGGTGTGGAAAACACCATCAGGAGACAAGGTTAGTAACTATACAGTGTCTGGTGTGGAAAACACCATCAGGAGACAAGGTTAGTAACTATACAGTGTCTGGTGTGGAAAACACCATCAGGAGACAAGGTTAGTAACTATACAGTGTCTGGTGTGGAAAACACCATCAGGAGACAAGGTTAGTAACTATACAGTGTCTGGTGTGGAAAACACCATCAGGAGACAAGGTTAGTAACTATACAGTGTCTGGTGTGGAAAACACCATCAGGAGACAAGGTTAGTAACTATACAGTGTCTGGTGTGGAAAACACCATCAGGAGACAAGGTTAGTAACTATACAGTGTCTGGTGTGGAAAACACCATCAGGAGACAAGGTTAGTAACTATACAGTGTCTGGTGTGGAAAACACCATCAGGAGACAAGGTTAGTAACTATACAGTGTCTGGTGTGGAAAACACCATCAGGAGACAAGGTTAGTAACTATACAGTGTCTGGTGTGGAAAACACCATCAGGAGACAAGGTTAGTAACTATACAGTGTCTGGTGTGGAAAACACCATCAGGAGACAAGGTTAGTAACTATACAGTGTCTGGGTTGGAAAACACCATCAGGAGACAAGGTTAGTAACTATACAGTGTCTGGTGTGGAAAACACCATCAGGAGACAAGGTTAGTAACTATACAGTGTCTGGGTTGGAAAACACCATCAGGAGACAAGGTTAGTAACTATACAGTGTCTGGTGTGGAAAACACCATCAGGAGACAAGGTTAGTAACTATACAGTGTCTGGGTTGGAAAACACCATCAGGAGACAAGGTTAGTAACTATACAGTGTCTGGTGTGGAAAACACCATCAGGAGACAAGGTTAGTAACTATACAGTGTCTGGGTTGGAAAACACCATCAGGATACATGGTTAGTTACTATAAGAACTGAAACAAATGTCTCTATAATACCTCAATGAAGAGATTCTTCCACACAAGTATGTATAGTATTTTAATGGTAATAAGCCCATGCCTGGTAATAAGCCCATCCCCCTTTTTTTCACTTTCCGTGCATGGGTGGTTGTGGGGTTAGGCCAGTATTAAGCCCACTCAGCCACCTTCCTTGGAGTAATATTGCAGGTTTGTTAGATCTGTGAAATTCTTTCTACCAATAAAATAGCATGGCAAGCCACATAGAGTAGACTTGTTCATTGTTCTTAAATAGTAACCAAAGCTCTAGATCTCTATGATTTAAAACTGAATCGTGAAGATTTTCTCATGATGTTGTGTTGTAAAAATATTGAAATATTGAAATTATTTAATTGCTTTTTCTTTTGAGGTACAAATAGTTCATCTTCTTTGGGTTTTTTCAGAAATAGAAGAAACATAATAAAAACAAGAAGACCAGAGTCAATACGCTGTGAAATGATAAAAGGATTCGGAGGATTGAACTCCTTTTGTGAAAGATTTGTATATAAGACTGTTACTTGTGCTGAATTTGTGATAGACAGGAAAAAAATTCAAAGAATAATGTTTGATTTCTCATGCATGTACTTCACTGGTTTGATTAACAATATATGCTGAGTTTATAAATAATGTCATATATGTTGAACATATAAATCTACATGTATATCAAGGGTCATAATATAGGAGAAATGTATGAAGATTGTTTTGATGTAGCCATCTGTATGTATCATCCCCGATCTATCTTTATTTGAGACAAACGTAAGAAAAAAGAAAAAATCCATGCTCATTGTTGTTTATGCTTCTTACCCATAATAGAAAGTACAAAGGGCAATGATTCTCACACAAGTGTTAGTTTTTAACAGCTTTTAATCTAATTTTAATAACTTACAATTACTCCTGTTGACGGGGATTGTGGCATGCAGAAATTCCTATTGATGTTGAAGGAAACCAGAATCGCTGGGTAAAATACACCAGATTTGGGAGACCCATGACTTGTCAAGTCCAGTTAGGGAATAGAACTTCGGCCATCTTGGCGAGTGTGCTATCAACTGCACCACCAAACCACCCATGTCCTAGACTTACACTAGTCCTAAACCATCACTAGTCTTTTAAAGGTTGGTCCTTAGTAACACCTTTCCCCATTTACTGTAAAGCATGGTTATAACGAAACCCAAGGGACCTAATTTATCATTTTGTTATAAAGATAGTTTGTATTACGTTTATACCAAATTTTGTTTTTGTTATTTTTTAAAAATATCACGATTTGAAAATATTTATACAGTCAACAGAAACTGAACTAAACACACATATTTTTCAAAATAGTAATTAATGTGTCACACTGAGACATCTAAGAATGGATTAACAACTCAACACCTACATTGTCATCCAAAACCCAACTCATTTGATACGGTAGTCTGGTTATACACATACAAAGCACATGCAAGCAATTGCTACATAAAACGCAACTCACTGTGTTCAATAGTTGTACAAAACATGTAAAGCCCCTATCTCACATACACGATTTAAGAAATTGCAAACACGATTTAAGAAAAGTTGAAAAAATTGTGTTGATTCGTGCTCAACTTTGTGGTTTATGCAAATTTCTTAACCAAACACGATCCTCAAACAACCAAAAACGATCCTCATACGACCCTCATACAACCTTCATACGACTGAACACGACACACATACGACCGTCGTAAGATATTCATACGATACAATACGATTTAACCTCATTTAACCCGACCCCAATACGACTGTCATACAACCAAACACGACTGTCATACGACTTAACACGAACGCTATACGATTAAACACAAATCATTACGATCTCAATACGACTACGCAAGACCTTCGTACGACATATTTTTGTTTATTTTGGTCGCGTGGGTCATGTTGTATATAAGCTGCATTGCAACAGAATTTCTGTGTCAGTCTTCACCATGTTCAACAACGAACAAGACCCGAAAGAAGCAGCTTTGGAGGAGGAGGGAGTACTTCTGGTAGATATGGCTTTAATGGTGAGGGGTAGGAGGCAGCGTAGGCGTCGCAGAATGAGGAACAGGAAGAGATTCTGGGTTCGACCATGGTTGTTGAGGAGACCTCTTTATGGGCAGTATGAACACCTAATGCAAGAACTGTATCGTGAAGATGTGAATACGTTTACAACCTTCTTGCGTGTCACTCCGGAGATGTTTATGGAGCTAGTAGAAGAGGTCATGCTGACACCAAAAACCCCAGAGGCTTGGAAGGAGGTGGCTGATGAGTTTTCAACAAGATGGAACTTTCATAACCCTCTTGGCGCAATAGATAGAAAACATGTAGCTATAAAATGTCCACGAAATTCAGGCTCTTTTTATTATAACTATAAGAGTTTCTACTGTATCATACTCCTCACAATAGTTGACGCTGCATACAAGTTTCTGTATGTTGACATTGGGGCAAATGGTAGTTGCTCAGATGGTGGTGTCTTCAAGGACTGCGACATCTATCAGGCACTGGACCAAGGTACTGCAGGTCTTCCAGGACCACAACCTCTTCCAAACGATGATCAACCCCTGCCATTCGCAATTATAGGAGATGATGCCTTCGCTCTACGTCACTTGGGTTGATGGATGAAATTGATGTTTTTTTCTTCTTATTTGGTCTGCCTTTCTTGGTTGGTTTGGGTCCGGTTAGCTCAGCGGTACCAGCGACACCATCATGATCTGGCCCGGTTAGCACAGTGGTAGATTCAGTGGTAGATTGATGCGAAATGTCTTCAGAGGAGATGAAGGTGGAGGTGATGGTGATGGAATATTGAAATGACTATACTCCTGCTCAGATGGCTGCTCAGATGGCTGGATGTCAGTTTCAGTTGTTGCTTTTGTTGTTGTTGGCGATTTTGGTGGTGGTTCAGAGGTTTCAGCTGGCTCATCTTGTCCCTGGGTACCGGGTGGATGTTCATCCATGGTTGGTGGTGAAGGATGTTTCCCTTTCAAAGGTTTTGCTTGGAGGAGCTTCCGTTTCGGCCGCCTGAGGTTTGACATGGCTATATAATGAGCTTTCACTTTCAGGGGGTTTCCCACGTTCTCACCCAGTCACGTGATGGGCTCTTCCGGTCGTATGACAAACGTATGGATTTTGGTTCAGGCGTATGGGAGTCGTATGAAAAGCATATGAAAGTAGTGTTGAATTGTGTTAAAAAGTATGAAGGTCGTTTGAGTTTCTTCCCACACTCCCAAACAAAAATGAACGCGACTGAACACGTTCTTCATACGATTGAACACGATCTTCATACGATTGAACACGACTGTCATATGACCTTCATAAGACTGAACACTACTTTTCAGCTCGGCTTAAATCGTGTTATAAATTTTTGCATTGCAACCGACCACGACTTAACACGAATGAACACGAATGAGTGCATGACCTTCATACGTTCTAACACGATTTGAGGAAAAAACGTTAAATTGTGTTCATTCGTGTTCAGATTCGTGAATGTGAGATAGGGGCTAAAGTACATACACTGTAAGGTGGCCCTCGAGGGCCTCTTGGTCGTGGTCACTGGCGTGTGACTTCCCGACTTCTGAAAAATGGATTTATACTAGTGTGTTAAAATAACACTGAATTTCACTCAAGGTGAAATTTGCTTCCTAATAGATAATAATTTGCTATGTGAAATTTGCAATGTCATCATACAATACACAGGGAATCATAATAAACATATTCGTACTAACATGTTTTCTGTATCTTAAAAATTTCTCTTATCCGTAATATAATATATCCAGCCTCTGTATCCAGCTACTGTTCGTTGGCTGTTAACAAATGTGGCTTCATCAACAAGGCTCTACATTGTACTACCCGGGGTATTGTTTTAAGTAACTTTCTTAGTGCTGACTTCAACTGTTTCTAGATAAGTTTTAACTGTTTGTCATGCTTCAGAAAGACAGGTTGATTTTGGGTAAGCATTACCAATTCAGAATGGTAGGCCGGTATATGTTTTGTCAATGTATATCTCAAATTATTTGTAGGAGCTGGTTTCCTTTTATTTAGGTATCTTAATAGTTTTTCTTTGTTTCAAAGAAAGTATTTTTCTATATGTATTGTAAAGAACTAAATGAGTTAAGGCTATTATTGTATATGTATTTTATAGAAATCAGTGTGTGCAGACTGTCACGTCTTCACTCTTATTTTTTTTGAAATCTGCAATATCTAATATTGAATTAAATAAATGATGTTTTTGAGGAATCATTATAGGTTAAAGATCTTAATCTATTTGACCTTGATGATCAAGGTCACTTTAGTCAACCTTATTGCAAGGATATTGTGAAAATAACTAATATTTAATGTGAGCTATTCGTTTTTCACCAGAATCATTATTCTGTAACATAATCTATATGCAGAACCATGTCCAAACCTGATTGTGGCCATGTATCACGACTGTAAATAATTTGATGTGAAATAAACATTGGGTTATCTCCAAAACCTGTATACTTTGAATAGACATATAAAGAACCAGTGGTTTTCTGTTTAAACATGTTTTACTATGGCAGTACCTGTATGTAGAAGGAGCAGTACCTGTATGTATAGGCAGTACCTGTATGTAGAAGGAGCAGTACCTGTATGTATAGGGAGCAGTACCTGTATGTATAGAGAAAGGTACATGTATGTAAAGGAAGCAGTACCTGTATGTAAAGAGAGCAGTACCTGTATGTATAGGGAATACCTGTATGTATAGGCAGCAGTACCTGTATGTATAGGGAGCAGTACCTGTATGTATAGAGAAAGGTACATGTATGTAAAGGAAGCAGTACCTGTATGTAAAGAGAGCAGTACCTGTATGTATAGGGAGCAGTACCTGTATGTATAGGGAATACCTGTATGTATAAGGAGCAGTATATGTATGTATTACAAGCAGTACCTGTATGTATAGGGAGCAGTACCTGTATGTATAGGGAATACCTGTATGTATAAGGAGCAGTATATGTATGTATTACAAGCAGTACCTGTATGTATAGGGAGCAGTACCTGTATGTATAGGGAATACCTGTATGTATAAGGAGCAGTATATGTATGTATTACAAGCAGTACCTGTATGTATAGGGAGCAGTACCTGTATGTATAGGGAATACCTGTATGTATAAGGAGCAGTATATGTATGTATTACAAGCAGTACCTGTATGTATAGGGAGCAGTACCTGTATGTATAGGGAATACCTGTATGTATAAGGAGCAGTATATGTATGTATTACAAGCAGTACCTGTATGTATAGGGAATACCTGTATGTATAGGCAGCAGTACATGTATGTATAGGGAGCAGTACCTGTATGTATAGGGAAGAGTATTTGTATGTATAGGCAGCAGTACCTGTATGTATAGGGAGCAGTACCTGTATGTATAGGGAAGAGTATTTGTATGTATAGGGAGCAGTACATGTATGTATAGGGAGCAGTACCTGTATGTATAGGGAATACCTGTATGTATAAGGAGCAGTACATGTATGTATAAGGAGCAGTACCTGTATGTATAGGGAATACCTGTATGTATAGGCAGCAGTACCTGTATGTATAGGGAGCAGTACCTGTATGTATAGGGAAGAGTATTTGTATGTATAGGCAGCAGTACCTGTATGTAAAGAGAGCAGTACCTGTATGTATAGGGAGCAGTATCTGTATGAATTACGAGCAGTACCTGTATGTAGAAGGAGCAGTACCTGTATGTTTAGGGAGCGGCACCTTTATGTAAAGGGAGCAGTACCTGTATGTATAGGGAGCAGTACCTGTATGAATAGGGAATACCTGTATGTATAGGGAGCAGTACCTGTATGTATAGGGAGCAGTACCTGTATGTATAGGGAATACCTGTATGTATAGGCAGCAGTACCTGTATGTATAGGGAGCAGTACCTGTATGTATAGGGAGCAGTACCTGTATGTATAGGGAGCAGTACCTGTATGTATAGGGAATACCTGTATGTATAGGCAGCAGTACCTGTATGTATAAGGAGCAATACCTGTATGTATAGGGAGCAATACCTGTATGTATAGGGAGCAGTACCTGTATGTATAGGCAGCAGTTCCTGTATGTATAGGGAATACCTGTATGTATAGGGAGCAGTACCTGTGTGTCTAGGGAATTCCTGTATGTATAGGCAGCAGTTCCTGTATGTATAGGGAATACCTGTATGTCTAGGCAGCAATACCTGTATGTATAGGGAGGAGTACCTGTATGTATAGGGAGCAGTACTTGTATGTATAGGGAGCAGTACCTGTATGGATAGGGAATACCTGTATGTATAGGCAGCAGGACCTGTATGTATAAGGAGCAGTACCTGTATGTAAAGGGAGCAGTACCTGTATGTATAGGGAGCAGTACATGTATGTATAAGGAGCAGTGCCTGTATGTATAAGGAGCAGTACCTGTATGTATAAGGAGCAGTACCTGTATGTATAGGGAGCAATACCTGTATGTATAGGGAACAGTACCTGTATGTATAGGGAATACCTGTATGTATAGGCAGCAGTACCTGTATGTATAGGGAGCAGTACCTGTATGTATAGGGA
>NW_018407390.1:216175-244123 GCF_002113885.1 Mizuhopecten yessoensis | reverse complement strand
ATGGTTGTTGTAATGCATTTCTATACAAAGCCATGGTTGTTGTAATGCATTTCTATACAAAGCCATGGTTGTTGTAATGCATTTCTATACAAAGCCATGGTTGTTGTAATGCATTTCTATACAAAGCCATGGTTGTTGTAATGCATTTCTATACAAAGCCATGGTTGTTGTAATGCATTTCTATACAAAGCTATGGGATAAACCTATTGCAATGACTATCAACCATCCATCCGAGGATGGTCTCAATGTTAAAATGCCTGGGTGTGACTATTCCTGGCGACACCCCGTGGTTATTCCATATATGGAAAGGGTGTCAAACGTGTAGATGATATAGGACCAGAATTTAAATGTGGAACATTTTACCTTGAGACAGAATTCAATTGGTCTCAGTGGTCACCGTCAAACAATGCAGCCAAGATCTGCTAGATCTCCTCTTCTCCTACCCCCTTCCCCAAGTAATAATTATTTTTCTCTTTTGGTGTCTTGATTTGAGAGCTATCAGCTTTTATTAAAAATCTTCTTGATTTTGAGAGCTACTAGCTTTTATCAAAAATCTTCTTGATTTTGAGAGCTACTAGCTTTTATCAAAAATCTTCTTGATTTTGAGAGCTACTAGCTTTTATCAAAAATCTTCTTGATTTTGAGAGCTACTAGCTTTTATCAAAAATCTTCTTGATTTTGAGAGCTACTAGCTTTTATCAAAAATCTTCTTGATTTTGAGATACATTTTTACTAACGAGGTTCTCGATTATGAGTACCAGCTTATATTAAAGAGGTTTAAAGTGAACCTAGAGGCGGTTGTATTGGTTATTTCTCCATACCCAAGTGTTTTTTAACCTCTTCATGTATGTATGTATGGTATATCCATATTTTTCTTGATTATATATACGTCAAATATATCTTTAAAAAAGTATGTACCTGAAACTCGAGAATGATAACCCAAGAATGACTTGTTCCTGCGTATAGTGCGCACCCCCTTTTTGACATGTCAATATTTACCCAAAAAAGTGCACACTATTCGCACAAATTTACGGTATCTGTTTGTGTTAAAGTATTATTTTTGTGAATGTCCTTCAAATTTGTCGATTAAGAAGTTTTATAGAATTTGATGACATTTTGCTTCATGAAGATGTTTTTGCAAATAAAATCCTACTGTACATTGCAATGCTGGTTTTATCAAAATGTTCATTCTAATAATCAGTGTAGCAGAAACACTAAGCCCACACTAACTGGACACTGATTGTACAGGTACAGGCTTACTTGGTTACCTGTTCTGTGTGATGTCAGAACATCACTTAATGTTAATTTGGTTTATGTGCTACAACTTTCTAGGAAGGCCATCGCCAGGACAATGGTTGACTTTGAACTTAAGGCATGTCTCGTGAATACTGCGAGGGTTTCCCCAAACTGGATCCTTACAAAGATATTAAAATTTGACCATCGATCCTGGACTATGGTTCTTCACCCCACCTTATGTATATTAGATCAGTTTGTCTTCCCTAAACCACATTATGTACCTAGGTTTTCTCAGTTTAACTTGTCAAATTTATAAACTGCTCAAGCATACGTAAATTAAGTGGATGCAGAATTGTGCCAATAGACTGTACTTGGCTCCAGATTAAACCGAAATTGTATAGACATCTCCACATTTACATTGTTCCTCAGGGTTAAGGCTTTTCCATCCCACATCGTTGGACACACTAGAAGATTTGTTTTTTGAACATTTTGAAATTTTGACACATTACTGCAGAATTGGACTCATTGCTATGCCAACTAAACATCAGTGTTGTCAAAACTGTAGTCTGTATGTCCACAGTATGCCTCTTACTGCGACATTGACCCTTGGCAGGTCATACACAAAATCAATAGAGTTATTATCATTCCCAGGTGCAACACTTGCACAAAGTTTAAACTTAATGTGACCGTTCTTTTTCAAGTTATCATCCAGACAAATTTAAGAATTGAAGGATGGACCATAGACAAAGGGCGATTGGAGCTGCTCTTCTTGACAAGCAGCTTTTAAAAAAAAAGGGGCCGACAACAGTGCACCATGTCCTTAGATTTTGGGCACGTTCAGTAACAAATGATGAAAGCATTATATTGAGAAATTAGCTTTTAATAATCCGAGGTTTTCACAAACGAGCTATTATCATAATAAAAAACTTGGTTTTCATCTACTGTTGCCATAAAATTGCATCAAAACAAACAGAATTTGTTTGTAACTTACAACTGCTATTTCATTTTAAGATATGGAATGCTACTACACGTGCACACAAGTGTGAACTCACAATGAACACACGACAAAAAGAATTCAGTGGAGCTTTAATTTGGTAGGTATACAATAAATCAAAATTAAGATTGTCAGTCTGTGTGGCAACTGTGAGAATAATTACTAGCAGACACAATAGAAACGCCTGGGCCGTTTTCGTTTAAACAGTCAAACCGGTCGGACCACTGTTGTTCGTTTATTAAATAAGGTCGGACCTAGTAATCTGATGCTGCTTGACAAAGCCTTGCAAGGCCTGCATACACATTTGCAGGTCCGCCAGGACTTATACCCGAAATTGTTACATTTATAAACGATCAAACCGATTGTTCCGCATAAACGAACAGGCCCCTGGTCGAGATTTTACACATATACATACTGTCAGCAGCTTTCATGATACCAGGTAATGTATGCTAAACCTGTGCTATAAATGCAGATAGAAAATAATCCATATCTGGCACAAAATTGGAAGTTTGGGTTTTGACAGTTCACCACATTTTAAATCACAAAAAAACAACTTTCAGATTATAAAACTTTAAATCACAAAATATTATGACTGCCAAAAATTCCTATTGAAGGATATACATTTTCAGGTACCTAAATGAAGAAATTTGGAGTCAAAATTTTGTGAAGCTAGGATTTAGCTTAGTTCATCCGGTGCAACTATCCAAAACATGCATATGGAATAATTACAAATTAAAATTAACACTTGATAAGTACACTACGTAAATATACTAAGCTTATACATTGTACCTGTAAAGTAAGCAATTATCATGAATTTGAGCATAACAGAAGGTGAAAACCTATTAACCAAATTATATATAAATATATGCACAATTCTACACTAGCATAAAATACATAGAAAAGAAACTTAATATACAAGCATCATATCAAATATATTGATGAATTATGCAAAACGTTTTCTAAAAATATTGATGTTAAAAATATTCTGTACAACTTTATTGATAACAATAGAAACACTGATGCCTGCATCTTCACACTATTCTTAAACATCACTGTCTATTGTATTATAGAAACACTGATGCCTGCATCTTCACACTATTCTTAAACATCACTGTCTATTGCATTATAGAAACACTGATGCCTGCATCTTCCCACTATTCTTAAACATCACTGTCTATTGTATTATAGAAACACTGATGCCTGCATCTTCACACTATTCTTAAACATTACTGTCTATTGTATTATAGAAACACTGATGTCTGCATCTTCACACTATTCTTGAACATTGTTGTCTATTGTATTCTAATACTGAAACACATAACCCTAATATCACAAAAAAATCTCTTCAAAACAGTATTGCATTCATATGCATTTATTCACATCTCTATTTTCCATTTGTGACTTTAACCCGTTTCCCTTTCGTCCATTATCCTTGCCTTATAATTAGCCAGGTTTCTGAAAGAAAATCAATTCTTCCAAGTTCCAACTCTCTAATAATTTACATTCAGTGAAACTACTTGTTCCTTAAAATTATCATAAGATCTCCCCAAATAAGTAATATAGCTGATAACAATTTCTTTTTCAAATCTGAAGTCTACTAAAGGTAACCGATTATATCTTTATGTCAATTTAAATGCATAATTACAATCTGCAAGTCAAATTCTGCTATCATAGAAAGTTTTGATCATAAACTCACCAAGCCAGTCATTAATATATGTTTGAAGTAGGTACATATAACAAGAGCCATGAGGACACCCTATTGTTCAGGGGCTGACTCCAGGGCTCCCCAACCCTGGCATCCCCTATCAAAATATTTATATATGTATATATATATCTGCTTCGAAGCAGTATATGTATATACATATTTATGAAAAAAATGGCTGGGGGAATAAAATATCTGTAAAAAAAAAAAAAGAGCTTTGTTTACAGGTCAAAAAGCACAATCAGGTATGAAAGACACAAGCCATTACATTTCATAGCATTTGTACAAATGGATTAAATAATAACAATTATTAACTCATAGAAGCAACATTTTTTATTATTGATGAACAATTTTTCCATTGCAAAAAATTCTACACCTTAACACGATTCCATTTACAGTCGTTGAGGAGCTAGCTTATCATTAAGTTGCACTTTAACTATGTGTCAACACTATGTAGAGGTAATATCTATTTGTCTGTAACCATCCTCCATACTCCAGGGGTTAAGTACACCAGGGGTTACGTACTCCAGGGGTTTACGTACTGCAGGGGTTACGTACTCCAGGGGTTTACGTACTCCAGGGGTTACGTACTCCAGGGGTTACGTTCACTTTCACACTCTGCACCCCTGGAATATTTCATAGCAAAGTTGAGAGCGCAGTGCGCATCACCATGTAGGCGAGACAAGAGGACTAGTTTGATAATTTGATATATATCAAAGACTGACTGGCTTTGAAGTCGGGTGTCACTCCTCTGTAATCTTCAATGGACACACATCTGCCTAGCGATCGGTCAGTTTTTTTTACCAACGACCAATAAAACAGCTACATGTAAATATTGGGAGAGGTCTGCAAGGTAGTTTAAAGTACTTGGCAAATCATTAGGGAGCACATCCCATCCCTCAGATCTGTCTGTGGTGTGTGTTTGACCAGAAACTCCTGAAATCCTATGTTACTGGGAAGAGCACTTCTGAATGATTGTAAGTCAGGATGGGAGATCCCTGGACTTTACGCAGATGGCTGCTCCAAGTGTATTTATCGCAGATTTCAATCAAACACAATTTTTCTCAACTCACTGCAACAAAAAAACATTTCATTTGTTAAGCTGTAAGTAAATCATAAAGGGACTAGTCGGACTGAATTGACCTGAAATTTCAATAAATTGAAACACACATATTATAAATGAAAATGAGAATTTTTCAAGCATGTCTAAAACATAATAACTTGTTTTTAATTTTTGTTCTCAGATAATCATTTTGTAGTTCCAGTTTTTAATAATAATACTTTTAAAAGATGCTTTATTTGTTTCCGTTAAGATGTGTTCAGCTATAATCAGACCCAGAACAACCTGGCCCAGTGTTATACCTACATTCCCCGATGTCACCCAGCTACAAGGCAGAACAACTTGGCCAAGTGGTATACCTACATTCACCCAGCTACAAGGCAGAACAACTTGGCCGTGTGTTACACCTATATTCCCAGATGTCACCAAACTACAAGGCAGAACAACCTGGCCCAGTGTTTTACCTACATTCCCTGATGTCACCCAACTACAAGGCAGAACAACCTGGCCCAGTGTTATACCTGCATTCACCCAGCTACAAGGCAGAACAACTTGGCCCAGTGTTATACATACTTTCACCCAGCTACAAGGCAGAACAACCTGGCCCAGTGTTATACCTACATTCATCCAGCTACAAGGCAGAACAACTTGGCCCAGTGTTATACATACTTTCACCCAGCTACAAGGCAGAACAACCTGGCCCAGTGTTATACCTACATTCATCCAGCTACAAGGCAGAACAACCTGGCCCAGTGTTATACCTACATTCACCCAGCTACAAGGCAGAACAACCTGGCCCCAGAGATATACCTACATTCATCCATGTCACCCAGCTACAAGGCAGAACAACCTGGCCCAGGGTTATACCTACATTCACCCAGCTACAAGGCAGAACATCCTGGCCCAGTGTTATACCTACATTCCCCCATGTCACCCAACTACAAGGCAGAACAACCTGGCCCAGTGTTATACCTGCATTCCTCCATGTCACCCAGCTACAAGGCAGAACAACCTGACCAAGTTTTATACCTACATTCACCCAGCTACAAGGCAGAACATCCTGGCCCAGTGTTATACCTACATTCCCCCATGTCACCCAACTACAAGGCAGAACAACCTGGCCCAGTGTTATACCTACATTCATCCATGTCATCCAGCTACAAGCTTAAGGCAGATCAACTTGGCCCCAGTGTTATACATACATTCACCCAGCTACAAGCTTAAGGCAGAACAACTTGGCCCCAGTATTATACCTACATTCACCCAGCTACTAACTTAAGGCAGAACAACTTGGCCCCAGTATTATACCTACATTCATCAATGACACCCAGCTACATGGCACCAATATCCTCTATAACCATCATGGTTTGATATTCCTCAGGAGTTACATCTGTAAAATAAAAATAAAATTTTAACATTTATACCAACTGCTGAAGAACAGTAATTTACCATAACTGTTCATCACCTTGTGAAAGACATATCTCATATTTTCTTCACAGCTATAATCTCACATACAAAATTACACGGCAATTATTTTTGTAAGTGACAAAGAGTATGTGAGATAAGTTTGGTTTGGTTTGGTTTACTTTTGGTTAACGTCCTATTAACAGTTAAGGTCATTTAAGGACGTGCCTCCGTGTATGTAGTGTATGCATGCTTCTGTGTGTGAATGCAGGATACGGAGTATGTTGGTGTGCTTGCCTTGTTAACATGGATCTGATGCTGACTTTATAGTGCTATCTCACTGAAATGCCAAGCCGAAGGCACCCAGCACAGCATTCCGCCCGGTCACATTATACTGACAACGGGTGAACCAGTTGTTGCCATTACCCTAAACACTAAACATTAAGCAGGGAATAACAACTACCATTTTTAAGGACTTTGGTAAGACCAGAACAAAGTTACATGCACTAAATATATGGCAATAGCTATACATGTAGTTTTTATAGTTTCATCATAAGACACTGTTATCTTTCCAAGAGGTACTAGAATGCAAAATTTGGCAATTGTAGATGGATAACATGTTTTATGGATATAACCTGGACAATGTGTCACACAGACAGACAGGCAAACATATAGTCCCATGCACGTCCTACATGACCCATGACTGACGAGTAAGATGATTGTTATAATTTTCTTTTATGAGAATTTTAATTGCACCTTATCTTACAATACTGGTACATGTATTATTTATCTATAAATTTAATTTGATGCCTTCTTTTCTTCATTAATTCTTGCAAAAATACATACAAATTTTAATTGAGAATTTATCTCCTACACCCATGAGTGACTTCAAATGATAGGATTGTTCTATTTTTCCCTCTTATTTCGATTGCTCTACAAGATATGCATTTCTAACTTTATTTCATCTCTATGTATCTATTTAACTAGGAGGTTACCAAAAGGATCAACTGGTGATGAGCTCTGTGATCAAAGTTCAAAGGTTAAGACAAAGTTCAAAGGTTAACACCATGTTTCACCAATACTTACATGTCTGCTGTATTGGCCCCTGGGCCTGGGCTCCTTGCTCTCTGTACCGCATGGTGGGAAGATCTATCCGATACCTGAATGTAAACAAAATAATTATCTGTATCATTAAGATTGTGTAACATGTGCATTTATAAAATTTCATTGGTTGAAGCAATAACCTTTATGATATTCATAATCTGCCCTGTTTTTTCATTTGATAACACAGTTCTACTTCATCTAAAAGCTATCATATTGACTTAAGTTATAAACAACAAGATAAACACTTAATCTTAAGTATGTTTACTTTTCACATTAATAAAAAAAGTAGACATGTACTACTGTATATTCAGATTTTTTTCAAAGCAGTTTAACTTTTCGCCCTATGTAATGACAGTCAATTAAGCCTGACAGTGAATATTAAATACACAATACACCATATATTGTATTGATTACATATGAAGGGCAAAATTAATACTGGACAAATATGGATATTACCAGGGGAGGGTGAAAGTTTTCCATTGTACCATAGGGATATATAATAATAGTAAAGAGAAGGATTTAATTTCTGTTTTGTCAAGTAATTAGGTGATATAAATGATACTGTGAAGCATGAACAAACCTACACTACACATAGCTGTACATACTCTAAATATCACCTCATAAACTAGACAAAAGAGAATTCCTTAAATGGCTTATTTTAAGTAAGCGGTACTGACTGCGTTCCTTTGTGCGTGACTGTGATCAGCCCCGATTTTCTGTTAGTACTGTGGTTGTCCAACTTGGCACTCTCGTCCATGGAAAAGGTTCGCCACTGGTTGAGTCCATCCTGGAACTGCCAGCACGACACCAAACCATCCTCTCTTGTCACTGAAAATGGATAAATTAAAATGTTCTTAAGTATATTTGGATCATGAAAGAAGGCCTATTCACTATTGACAGGTAGAGTTAAACTTTCTTTAGTGACCACCTGTTATAAACGGTTACCTGGGGTTATTGGACATTTCTGCCTTCAACAATCTCCATATAAATACACTCTTGTTCAAGGACCAATATGTAAACTGGAGTGAAAAGTTCATGTTTCAAGGTCATGGGATTCATCAAACAGGTCTATGATTGATGACAAAAAAGACCATATTTGATCAATTGTCTTATTTTAACCTTATAGATCTCTATTTATTTATATATATATATCTTATCTACTCATTCTTGTCGGTGACATCTGTGAAACAACCGGTTTGTTCGTCTTTAAATGTAACTTTTTTTAGTATAAGCAGCATCAGATTACTAGGTACGACCTTATTGAATAAACAAACAACTGTGGTCCGACAAGTTCAACTATTTAAACGAAAATGGCCCAGGTAATGTGTCACACCCCCAGTCATCAAGAGGCTATGGTGCAATATCGCCTGATCTGATGTCGGGATTAAGACAATAAACATAACATTTTGAGGCATGACATTGAAACGGTGACATAAGACTTGATAATAATCAAACTAATTTTGTTCTAAAATGAAAAACAAAATCTCAGATAATATGGACACTTGCTTAAAAATCCATATATCAAAGTTATGAGTTTCCATGGAGATCCTACTAATAACTAGCCCTTGGGAGGCCCCATCGCTATAGAAACACAGTGGCCATACAACATTGGCTGTACTTATGATACGTTACACACACTAGTACTATACCTGCTCCTGCAGCTCTAGCATCTGTACGGCCTGCAGGCAGTTGTTGGGAGTCAGTTTGAGGCTGGGACTCGGCAATGGGGACATGGGTTCTGTTGGAAAGCAGGAAGATATTGTGTCATACCATACTATTCCATAGAAGCTGGAATCGTTCACAATCTTAAAGATCGAAAGACGATTCAAGATAGATCATTTGATCATAAGCCGCAATTATAAGGGATCAAGGTGCAAATTCATTATTAAGCTTGTAATAATTAGGTTTTACTTATAATAACAGAAAACTGAGCTTTCTTTGGCAGTACAGTTACCCTAAAAAAAATATAGAAAATGTCTGTAAGACATAAATCCCCCCCCCCGCTCATGGATGGGACGGGACAGAATGGGACGCGACAGACATGGGCAACACTATATGCCCCCCCATTTTATGGCAGGGGCATAAAAATGACTGCTATGGTATTTAACAAATCTGATACTAGATACGTGGTCACAGTTTTTGACCCTTTTTTTTGGGACTTTTACATGTAAATTTTCCATACATAAAGGGAGATAAACTATGACACCAGGAATACTTACATTGCTTCCACCTCTACAATTCCATCCTGTCCACATTTGTACCTCTCCACAATTCCAATTGGCCATTTCACCTGTCAATCACAAATGTCACGATCTTGGCTATTTTCAATGGTAATTCCGAAAAGAACAAACTTTTGGCAGTGCAACATTTCATTTACGCAAGCTAGGCTAACAAATCTTCAACCTTTAGGATATGACCAAGGATGCAGTATGAGGTTGATATCACTTATATGAGGTCCATAAAACCACATGCCCCGGGTATATATATTTAGATGCTTGACTTCTATTGAAATTTGGAATTACAACTTTCTAGCGTATCAATGAGTAAAAATGTTGACATCACCAAACTGGCAGAATGTCAGCGAAACTGTCTGGATAAGAACATCGTTTTAAAATAGCAGTGACTTGATGAATCTTGCAAATATACCTTACATTCCTGCTAAATGAACCTTTCCAGTGATATCATCACAAAGTCAGTAAGGTTCTATAGACACTCAAGTCAATATGACTTTTAAGAGTAGTGGGCATGTGATGCCTAACAAGAAGACGCTGTCATCGATATTCCCCGCCTGCAGTGCATAGTCATTAAAAACATCAAGCGTAAAATATAGGTCAAAATAAGCATCCGCAATATGCATTCAGTAGAGCAACCCTACATACACAACTGTTGCAAGTATAATCAACATAGCACTTGTAGTAGGCAAGATATAGATGAGAGCAATTCTTCTTAACCAGGTGCATGGACGGACCCCATTTCTATATCCTCCGCCAACTAGTTGAGCGGGGATAATTATCTAATAAAAAAAATCACATTAAATGAACAAATGATAAATATAAAATACTGTATAGACTAAAGTACATACAAAAAACTGTATAGACTAATTTATGTATCCTTGTTTTGAATACAGTTACTTTTAGTATTTACGTAATATAAGCAACCATTAAAAAAAACCTTCTCTCCGAAATACTCTAAAAAGTGGAAATTTTAGCAGTGTGGAAATGCTCACAACTTTTGCTTTTTGAATAAATCAACACAAAAATATCCACATGCCAATACATATATAAAGACTGCACATATTACAGATACTGTATATAGAATTTATTACAGAAATTGACAATATAAAAAATTCTACACGGTGAATAAGTTAACGCATCACAATACAAGCATTTCCATGAGGGAAAATTTCCACTTTTTACTGTAGACACTTTTGATCAACAAGAATTTTACTTTTTCTTTATCGGTGAAAGACTTTCCTTTACAGATTTAAACTTGTGATAGACTTACTGTGACAGACATGTTCTTGTGGCGCCTGATGACCACTCCATGGGCAGCTTGACCGTCCTCATCACCTTTATTCCATTGGGGCCCTGTAAAAACACACCAATATATTTGATAGAGCTCTACGAGTACTGCTATCAGTTAGATGGAGAAATGATAAAGAAAACTATCAGTAAGATGGAGAAATGATAAAGAAACTATCAGTTAGATGGAGAAATGATAAAGAAACTAACAGTAAGATGGAGAAATAAAAAAGAAACTATCAGTTAGATGGAGAAATGATAAAGAAACTATCAGTTAGATGGAGAAATGATAAAGAAACTATCAGTTAGATGGAGAAATGATAAAGAAACTATCAGTTTGATGGAGAAATAAAAAAGAGTTTATTTTGTAACATTGGGCTATATAAGTTACTGTTAAAAGATGGTTTTTCCCAATGTCAGCTTTGTTCACATATAATTAATTATAAGGATGCAATATTAAGATCAAGACATGGACTTTTTATGGGTATGTTTTTAATATTGTCACTTCCTTGAGATGTGTATTGAGATGGTTCAGCAGTAATTGTTTAACATTCTCTGACCACTATCACACAACATACCTCGCTTTACCCAGCAGCCCACATCGACATCCTGTCCAGACCGGACCTGGCGTGGCTGGCTAGGTCCACCCGTTAATGTCACCTCCTGGTAGTCGGAGAGATACTGGTAGCGGTCGATCTTACCTTTATCCCACTTCACCACCACCATCCCTACAGAACAAAGAATCAATTAACACATCATCCAAAAAAAAAAGACATTCTCCACAAGATCAGACTCACAAGACCTTATTTTCAGCATGGCATTTTTAGCTGGCTTCCATTCACATTCAATTGCATGTTTCTAAGAATCATAACGCTATTTTCTAACATGCTATTTCATTTAAATTACTTGATGTTATATCAACAGAATAAAAACAAAATGCAACAGAAGAGGACATATTTAACACATAGTTCGTTTGGCTTTTAGGGCCTGGCACTGTATGGTAGATTAATATGTAAGAGGTAACAAGAATTCCTACCCTAGCTTAGGTGGATTGATTGCTTGATAATATAGATACGAGTTGAAAATTTCATAAAAATTTTAACATTCCTTCAACAATTTTTGCAAAGAAACCATACAAATTTTCACAAAAAATCCAAATTGGCCAATGGCAGCCATGTTGATTTTCAGCTACCGTTATAAATCAAACTTGAACAGCTAACTGATACAGTGTACTATGGGACTGTATAGAATGTTTCATGACTATCAAAACATTCCTTCAAAAGTAACCAGATTGAAATCATTGTTGCCAATACTATGTACCGCTACCTAAGTTTCAATATATAACCTTTGTCTTACAAATGAAACAAAATTTGTATACACAAAATGGATAAGTAATGGTGTTTTTACTGTATACCTTAACAAGCATGTGCCACTACTGTCCCCTTTCCCCGGGAGTTTTACTGTATACCTTCACTAGCATGGGCCACTACTGTCCCCCTTCCCCTAGAATTTTAATGTATACCTTCACTAGCAGGTGCCACTACTGTCCCCCTTCCCCTAGAATTTAACTGTATACCTTCACTAGCATGGGCCACTACTGTCCTCCTTCCCCTAGAATTTTACTTTATACCTTCACTAGCATGTGCCACTACTGTCCCCCCTTCCCCTAGAATTTTACTGTATACCTTCACTAGCATGTGCCACTATATACTGTCCCCCTTCCCCTAGAATTTTACTTTATACCTTCACTAGCAGGTGCCACTACTGTCCCCTTTCCCCTAGAATTTTACTGTATACCTTCACTAGCATGTGCCACTACTGTCCCCTCGAGTTTTAATGTATACCTTCACTAGCATGGGGCACTACTGTCCCCCTTCCCCTAGAATTTAACTGTATCCCTTCACTAGCATGGGCCACTACTGTCCCCATTCCCCTAGAATTTTACTGTATACCTTCACTAGCAGGTGCCACTACTGTCCCCTTTCCCCTAGAATTTTACTGTATACCTTCACTAGCATGGGCCACTACTGTCCCCAGTCCTCTTGGATCAGGTTCCCCTTGTTTCCATTGTGGTCCTTTCTTCACACGGCTACCAATCGTTGGCATGTGTGCCAGTTCTTGAAAATCGTAAATCTGCAGGGTTTCATCGTCTGATTCATCTGAGGTTCTTACTGATGGAAGCCGGTCGTCAAACTTTGCCTCAATTTCATTCTTCCCCAGCATATCAATCAGCTCCTCCTATTGTCATGGTAAGCCACCAAAAAATTATTTAGTTAAGAGTAACAATAACATACAGCAGGATGTGACCTGCTTAAAGTCATCTTCATGTAAAATATTTCAGCATTGAACTGTTACCAGATGCAGTATACAGTCGATATGAATGCAATTTGGGTGACGGATAAATATTCATGTCGCCCTAATGGGCGACATTCTATTTATCTTTCACCCAAATTGCAACGGGCAACATGAATAATTATCTGTCACCCAAATTGCCCCTTATGTTTACATTACCTTATATCTCTGATTGAGAGCCTTTTTAAATGTGACTGGGCCCCTAATGTTTACAGTACCTTATATCTCTGATTGAGAGCCTTACTAAATGCGACTGGGCCCCTAATGTTTGCTGTACCATATATCTCTGATTGAGAGCCTTGTTAAATGTGACTGGGCCCCTAATGTTTACAGTACCTTATATCTCTGATTGAGAGCCTTACTAAATGCGACTGGGCCCCTAATGTTTACAGTACCTTATATCTCTAATTGAGAGCCTAACTTAATGCGACTGGGCCCCTAATGTTTACTGTAACTTATATCTCTGATTGAGAGCCTTGTTAAATGTGACTAGGCCCCTAATGTTTACAGTACCTTATATCTCTGATTGAGAGCCTTGTTAAATGTGACTAGGCCCCTAATGTTTACAGTACCCTATATCTCTGATTGAGACCCTAACTAAATGTGACTGGTCCCCTAATGTTTACAGTACCAAATATATCTCTGAGCGAGACCCTAATGTTTACAGTACCTTATATCTCTGAGCGAGACCCTAACTAAATGTGACTGGGCCCCTAATGTTTACAGTACCATATCTTCCTGGTTTAAAGTCTTGTTGCTGATGGCATCCATCAGGATCTTACTGGCATCCCCCATACCTCCACTCTCCTCAAGATCATGCTTCACCTGAGCCACAATTGTCTGTCAAGGAAAAATGCAGACTATGAAAAACACATTGACCTCAGCGTTTTGATGTAATGTACTCAAAATAAGATTCATCATTTAAAAATGAACTTAAATGAAATAGATTAAAAGAGTTTTTCAAAATATTATTTGTATTATAATAATTTACCTAGAGAATCCTTTTTGTTTTACTAATACTTGGTAGGAATAAAATTCTTCTGTGTAGTTTTTTTGTTCAAGAAATACCTTCTTTGGACTAATTTTTGATAGATGTATACATAGTTAATTGAGGTAGTATCAGTTCTTGATCTTACTTCACAAAAGTAATACCTTCCTGGTCACTTACTTGATAGAAGTAATATCTTCCAAGAATCTTGGCTTGGCGCTGACCATGTGGCTGCTGGAACAAGTCGATCTTTGTTCCACCTCCGATAGCTGCAATATCATCGATCATAACCTGGAAATTGTCCAAATCATAAGAATGACAATAGTAGTGATGCTGGCAATAATAACAAGATGAACAAGGCATCACAAGTGATACAAATCCCCTCGCGTACACAATGTGTGACATGTACGAGGAAATGAATAGAAGATTCAATGATGTTGCAGTATCTGCTGTAGCCACTGCATTCTTTGATGGATAACAGATTTTTATTCCGTTGAGGAATGAAGTCCATAGAGCGATGACAAAGTTTTTCTAACATAGTAACCCGAAACGCCAAGTGGTTCAATGCATTGCCATACCAAACGCTTGTACAGTATTAAGATTGATGAAGTTCCGTTGAGAGGGGGTATATGCATTATACACATGCATCTACATCATATAAGTGAAATGGAAAAACATGTCACTGATGACTATAATAATGGTTGTAAACAAGAGATGGTGGACTAAAAACAATCTGATATTTGAACTTCAAGATTTCAACAATAGGGCATTCAAATGGAATGATCTTTATTTAGAAATTAGAAAACAGATCGACATATCACAGAACGGAGAGAAAAGATAGAATCCCAATAATAAACATTGCCAAAAATTGCAGGTAAATTGGATACTGTATTTGTTCACAGGAAGATTGACAAGATGAACAAGCTGAACACTAAATAAGGACTTATAACTAGGAAAACATGGTATTAAGCTTTCTCATATTGTGGAAAGAACAGTTTCATCCTACCTCATCACTGTACTGTTTATTGACAGCTCCGCAGGACAGGGGGTAGTTTCTGGCAGAGAACGTCTGCACTATCTGTATTATACGTGATTTCACCTACAAAACAAAATCAGTGAAAAATTAATCAGGCTAATATCAAGATAATCAGAAACACCATGGTTAAGGCTAAGATCACTTACACTAACAACTGCACTTAATTTTGGAATATTGATGCTATAACATTTATCACCTCCAAGGAAAATATTCAATGTAGTGATACTCTATCAACAGTTGATTAGCCGGCTCAACTTAACCAGAAAAGCTGTGTTCATTTTATTCATTTATACTGACCTTTCACTTTAATATATAGAGTACATCTCAATTTTCAAACCAGTCATATGTATTGTTTGAAATTCTTCATATTACATATGCAGGGGCGGATCCAGGATTTTTTCAGGGGGTGTCACCATTCCAGATTACCAGTTTATTTTGCAACAAATGTGGTCTGAACCATATGTCATGTTGTCATGTTGCACAAAATTAGGTTAGATACCGGTCTAGGCTCTTCACTTTTTCAAGGATCTATATCTAAATCTTCATTTTTTTTTTCTTCTGTTTATTAGTAAAATGCTCGAAAGGAATGATTAAATAATGTATTAATTTGATTTTGGTCATTTATTTATTTCAATTCCTGCAAGAAAAAAATATACTTGTTTGTTTTCTTATAAAAATGCTACTGTTACTATGAGCTTCTTGCTATGTATAAAATGTATTTTTAAACTGGTCTTGGCACCCTCTAACTACCTAAAAAATAATACATGCTAGATATGTTTATTGTTGAGAGTGATTAATGATGATTTACTTAGTTCTTGAAAGGCATAACATTAGCAAACAAATGTTATGACAAAGCATATTCTTATCAGACAATTTCAGTCAATTTTCTGTTTGTTGACATTCCATACTACACCCTCACTGAACACCAATGGGTACCCATGCTGTCAATCTCCACATGATGAACTGATAATGAGCAGCAATTAAAAAAACACTCTTTTTTTTAAAATACAAAAATGCTCAAAAAGCTCTTCTTTGTTTTTCATGTGTCATGTGCTGAACGACATAATTTTCTGTTTAGATGGTCCGGCATGCTTGTAATACGTGATACCTTCTGTAATACTCATCACACAACAAATTACATGATTTCTTATAAGGGACCGCTAAACTAGATATGTCCCCAGTAGTTTGTATTACTTGTCGTTAGTCACATATTGCAGTCAAAACGTTGTACACAATATCAGGATCTTTCATGCAATTATGACCTGTACAGTATTTTAATTAATCAAAACTGTATTGAGGTTTTAAAAGTTTAACAGGTCTCCATAAAATGACATAACATAGGTAATTACATTACTTACATCGACAGTACATTAGGGAATTACATTACTTACATCAACATTACATAGGTAATTACATTACTTACAGCAACAGTACATAGGTAATTACATCGACAGTACAGAGGTAATTACATTACTTACAGTGACAGTACAGAGGTAATTACATTACTAACAGCGACAGTACATAGGTAATTACATTACATACAGCGAGAGTACAGAGGTAATTACATTACTTACAGCGACAGTACATAGGTAATTACATTACTAACAGCGACAGTACAGAGGTAATTACATTACTTACGGCGACAGTACAGAGGTAATTACATTACTAACAGCAACAGTACATAGGTAATTACATTACTTACAGCAACAGTACATTAGGTAATTACATTACTAACAGCGACAGTACAGAGGTAATTACATTACTTACAGCAACAGTACAGAGGTAATTACATTACTTACAGTGACAGCAGATGGGTCTGGTTCATCATTATTGCTTCCAAAGTCTACATCATCTGTTGCATGACCGTCAGTCAAAATGACCAATCGGGGAAAGATCTCCATTCCACTCTGCTGTAACTGTTTACCTGTTTATCCAAACAGACGTAACAGGTATGAATTTAGAACAGCTTTTCTTACATATATAATATATTGTATTGAACAATTCAGGTCTTGGTAAAAGAAAAATGCAGAAAGAACGATTTCAACTGCAGTACAATTATTTGCTATTATATAAGAATAAGTGTCTAGAAGATTTTAAATTTTGAGTGTTCATTTTCAATTTAACAAACATTGGCATGAGAAGGGAATCAATCTTGTTGTCTATAAATAGTTACCCGTTCTTAATGTCAACACCACCTCTCCTGATAAATTGAAAACAGAACTTTTTTAAGAGATTTTTTTTCAAAAGTAAATCCATAATAAACAATTCAGTCAAGGCACACTGTACTGTTTGTTGTGTTATTTCTTATGTAACTTCAGTACTTCATAGTAGCAGTAAATGATACCAACACAACTTATATACGGATGAAGCACTAAGAAAGTTTTGTGTAAAACATAGAACAATGAAGTTATAAAGGACCTACTACAGGTATGTTTGGACTCACTTGATTTCTCCATATAGGTCAGGCAAACAGCAAGACCAGTGGCTAGGGGTGACCTTCCCTTGTAAGGAAGAGAATCTGAAACAATTATTGCAAACAATCAACCAACAAGTTTTAGGCATACTTTATGCCAAACAAATGCTATGTTTATTTCACAGTTCAGCAAAGATTGCATCATCACATTTACACGTGTAACCATGTCTTCTAAAACCACTATTCAGAATAAAAATTTGGTGCCTGCTATGTCTTATCTGGTTCCATAAAGTATCTAGGTAGCCAACTGCATTCATACAACTGTATATGTCATCCAAATAAAGGTCAATTCTTAAGGACCCCTGTCCCACTACACTCTAGCGTTTTTTACATACAGTTACCTCCCCTTAATTTTGTTTTAGATACACAGTTTGTAACTGTAGCACATTTGGGCATGGTCACTTCTGTTGACAAGGTAGCTTAACCAGTCAGAGTGACAGTATAAGAATCTGAGGTCCTGGGTTCAAATCCTGGTCTAGCCCTGCTCAGGTTAAAGTCAAAGATGAAGATTATGCCAGTTACTTACCAAATGCATCTCGGATGAGGGAGAAGTCATTGGTGAAACCTTGTTGAACACCAGTATTCCAGCCAAATGTAACCAATGCAACATTTTCCTCCAGCGTTTCATTTGCTGCTGAATCTTCAATCTCTGTCATAATACATTGATGATAGAACATGGAAACAGTCTCAAAACACAGAGATGATAGAACATGGAAACAGAGTATCACAACACAGAGATGATAGAACATTGGAAACAGAATCTCAAAACACAGAGATGATAGAACATGTAAACAGACAGAGTATCACAACACAGAGATGATAGAACTTGGAAACAGAGTCTCAAAACGCGGAGATCATAGAACATGGAAACAGAGAATCACAACACAGAGATGATAGAACTTGGAAACAGAGTCTCAAAACTCAGAGATGATAGAACATGTAAAAAGACAGAGTCTCACAACACAGTGATGATAGACCATGGAAACAGTCTCAAAACACAGAGATCATAGAACGTGGAAACAGAGTCTCAAAACTCAGAGATGATAGAACATGTAAAAAGACAGAGTCTCACAACACAGTGATGATAGAACATGGAAACAGAGTCTCAAAACACAGAGATGATAGAACATAGAACCAGTCTAAAAACACAGAGATAAAAGAACATGGAAACAGTCTCAAAACACAGAGATGATAGAACATGGAAACAGTCTCAAAACACAGAGATGATAGAACATTGGAAACAGAGTCTCAAAACACAGAGATCATAGAACATGGAAACAGAGTATCACAACACAGAGATGATAGAACATTGGAAACAGAATCGCAAAACACAGAGATGATAGAACATGGAAACAGAGTCTCAAAACACAGAGATGATAGAACATAGAAACAGTCTAAAAACACAGAGATAAAAGAACATGGAAACAGTCTCAAAACACAGAGATGATAGAACATGGAAACAGTCTCAAAACACAGAGATGATAGAACATTGGAAACAGAGTCTCAAAACACAGAGATCATAGAACATGGAAACAGAGTATCACAACACAGAGATGATAGAACATTGGAAACAGAATCGCAAAACACAGAGATGATAGAACATGGAAACAGAGTCTCAAAACACAGAGATGATAGAACATAGAACCAGTCTAAAAACACAGAGATAAAAGAACATGGAAACAGTCTCAAAACACAGAGATGATAGAACATGGAAACAGTCTCAAAACACAGAGATGATAGAACATTGGAAACAGAGTCTCAAAACACAGAGATCATAGAACATGGAAACAGAGTATCACAACACAGAGATGATAGAACATTGGAAACAGAATCGCAAAACACAGAGATGATAGAACATGGAAACAGAGTCTCAAAACACAGAGATGATAGAACATAGAAACAGTCTAAAAACACAGAGATAAAAGAACATGGAAACAGTCTCAAAACACAGAGATGATAGAACATGGAAACAGTCTCAAAACACAGAGATGATAGAACATTGGAAACAGAGTCTCAAAACACAGAGATCATAGAACATGGAAACAGAGTATCACAACACAGAGATGATAGAACATTGGAAACAGAATCGCAAAACACAGAGATGATAGAACATGGAAACAGAGTCTCAAAACACAGAGATGATAGAACATAGAACCAGTCTAAAAACACAGAGATAAAAGAACATGGAAACAGTCTCAAAACACAGAGATGATAGAACATGGAAACAGTCTCAAAACACAGAGATGATAGAACATTGGAAACAGAGTCTCAAAACACAGAGATCATAGAACATGGAAACAGAGTATCACAACACAGAGATGATAGAACATTGGAAACAGAATCGCAAAACACAGAGATGATAGAACATGGAAACAGAGTCTCAAAACACAGAGATGATAGAACATAGAAACAGTCTAAAAACACAGAGATAAAAGAACATGGAAACAGTCTCAAAACACAGAGATGATAGAACATGGAAACAGTCTCAAAACACAGAGATGATAGAACATTGGAAACAGAGTCTCAAAACACAGAGATCATAGAACATGGAAACAGAGTATCACAACACAGAGATGATAGAACATTGGAAACAGAATCGCAAAACACAGAGATGATAGAACATGGAAACAGAGTCTCACAACACAGAGATCATAGGACATGGAAACAGAGTCTAAAAACACAGAGATCATAGAACATGGAAACAGCGACTTCATAAAGAAATCTAGGTTTCTGGTAAGAATACTCATGAATGACTGAAAGGTTTGCACGTTACAATTTACACAATTTTCCAAGCTTCTTCCAGATTTGTCAGTGGGATTTACATTTAGGTAGCATATTGTTTTTTTAACTTATAAACCAGACCTGACACACCTTATTTGACTTAAAGAGAGCCCATACTCTACTGAGGTTACTCAATGCGGTTTAAAAAATAAAACTTTAAATGCTTATTGTAAAATGACAAAATTTTCCATTCTGAATTCGATGATTTCCAAATGTCATCTAGATGGTCTAATTAGTTTGACAACTTCTGCCACCAAAATTGCACTGTATAATCAGTTGAGACAATGGGTAGTTAACCGTAAACCCAAGCTGCCACGGAACATTATAATACATGTACTAGGTATAAATGTGACAGAGATAAGAGGATCATAAACACTGTCACTTGTAGCAAACTCACCTAGGTCTTTAAGTCCGGTGAGATAGAAGGAACAACTTACCATCCATGAAGTCATCGATAAAGGATTTAATGATGTCTTTTACTGGGGTAGAACTGGTACTGTAGGAGGTGTCCACCAACAACACAGTGTACAGGCCCTTTGGACGTTCCATGGAAGGCTCACCATCACCTTGGCAACAAAGTTATAGGTCAATCAAAATGTCAAATAATGTAATACAAAGGTCAGAACAGAGAACAATGGCTACTGGTCGAGGTCTATTACAAACTAAAAAAAATAAAAAAATACAGGTAAAAGTGTAATCGGTATAGAGAAAAATTGTTAACTGGTTAAATATAACATAAAGACCTGTCTTGTGTACAGGAACACTGAGTTGATGTTTGTAAGGTGGGGTTTAATACTCCATTTATATTGATAAATAGAGGATCTTACATTTAGGCGAGTCTTATATCAAATTATTGAACTCGTTTAATAAATTCAATATGACATGGACACTCATTTAAGATTCTATTTATCACATAAAATTCATAATTTAAAAAAAAAACTTCCAACACAATTATGTGTTCTCAGCTGACTCTATAATTATAGTTAAAACCAAAGTACTCTGATCATCATAAGTTTACAGTCCCTCCGCACAGCGCAAAGTAGTTCCAGATTTTTTTTCTCTCTTTTTTTTTTGAATAATGAACAGTTTTAAATCCAATGAAAATAATAATAACAAAATGAACATTTCAAATTCATTAAGAATAACAGTAAATGTGTCTGTGGTATAGTAATACAAGTAGAACCTGTAGTGGAATAGGAATGATTGCAGTTCCCACGGTTTTGACTAATCGCGGCACCTTTAGTTACATTTTATTGCACATGTGTAATATCATATTTATGACATGGCCTTATGACCTAGTAAAATGAGTCAGTCATGCGATAAATAGAGAATATTTAATGGTGTCTTCAGTAATAACACGAGTGAAAAATATCAAAATATTAGCCACAGGAATGAAATATATTTGTTATTACTGAAGACCCCCCCATTGAATTTTCTATTTATTTCATTTTCAAAGCATAAAACATGAAAAATGTAATGCATTAAAAAGGGCGGGAATCAGAAGCGTAATAATTAGCGCCATATTCTAATGACGTCACGTTTGACAACAAGGCTGCGCGCCATTTTGGATGGGATACTCAACGCTTATAAAAATGTTGTGAATTGTATATTTATGTTGCATATTTATGTGTGTACCAAACATTTACCATAACAACCACTTATTCTATCTTTGCTTCATTTGAATCTGAACAAAAAATTGTTGCCTTTGAATGCAGTGAATAGAAGATACCGTTATGATTGGTCAATACCAAAAAGTGATATTTTCACACTGTGAAAATATCACCTTTGATATTTGTCACAGTGTGAAAGATATCAGTTTTATCAAGTTGATAGAATCTGAAATTTAACTGGCAAAAATGTAATAAATTTTCATTGAAACATAAATAATTGTGTTAATCTCTAAAAATACTAAAAGAACTTTTGGTGAAGTTGAAAAAAATAGTCTCAGAAAAATAAATTACTCAAAACATTTATTTTCACTAAAGTGTTTTGAATTTATCTAGATATTTCCTAAATATTTCAACATCTTTTTACGATTAACACTGCTCATAAAATTTAATTAAATATTTGTGAATAATCCATAAAACTGCAGTATTTGATTTTTGCCATTAAAGGACACTTCACCATCAGGAAACCACTAGCCAATCAGACATTAGCATCCTCATGTATCCTTACTAAGTTGCAACAAAATCATAACACTCTTTTTAGAGATGGATTGAGGGATTTTAACAGCCAGATTAATCATGACTGTGTGAATCAATTTCAGCTAGGCACTGGTGTAATTAATATATTTTTGTAACCTCACAAAATTACATATCACTGCTTCCATAGATATGCAAAAACCATTAACCAATCTGATTGTGGCATCTTCATTAAATAGTCATGGGTTGAAACTAGATACTAGTTTATGATGGCTTTTTCAGATCAAATTAAATCTAACATGCATGTACTTTGCCAAAGTTACCAACCTGGGAAAAATCTGCAGTGAATCGGAACAGTACCTGTGAATTATTTAAGTTATATATCATTGCAAACCACAGTGATATTGTCGTTTTTCAAAAGTTCAGAAACCAATATTTTTTAAATGCCCGACAACAACTAACCTAATGAGGTTGTGTTTTATCTTACTTGTGAAGGCACTGCTTATAGCTCCCTTTGTGTTGTCATTGAGCGGAAGTCCGAGAGACTCTATCACTCTCTCCACACTACTGAAGTCTGGTTGCAGACCCATTCCCATTTCAACTGTCCAAGATGATGCTTGTGAAGAGGTAACAGTCATCTGTTGTGTTGTTGATGGTATGTTTGGCATTGAGGATGTTGCCTGTTGAGTTGTGGTTGTGGTATGCACTGCTGTGGGTGTGGTCTGAATGGTTGTGGGTGTGGTCTGTGCTGTTGTGGGTGAAGTCTGATCGGTGTCCAATGTCTGTTGCATCCTGGGTATATTTTGATAGGTTGTGGTCGTGGTTGGTTTGGGTGGGGTCGGCGTTGAAGACGAACCCACAGGTTGTGTACGAGGAGGGGCATCAATATTTGGTCTGTTTTCCAAAAACATTGAATTGGCCGACTTGTCACCACCTGAAAGAAAAATTAAAATGTGATATGATTTCATAGATGTTTTGATATGTCCTCATATTTTGCTTACTGTTAAATGACCGTATTAACCTAGAATTGTAAGATTTTCGACGGAATACCCTTATTTGGCAATTAAAAAGGGGCATAACTCTAGCGAATAGCATTTAAATGTCACGATTTAAGAACTCATTCAAAGCATTCAGGTAATGAAACAACTAAGTAGTTTAATAAAAATTGGAGGATAATTGTTTGAATTATCGTGTAAACAAGCAAATGTTAACGGCAAAAATGAAGTACAGTGTTGCTATGTCAAGTGTTATATGCCAAAATGCGGAAAGGTGAAACTGGAAAAAACCCATATAATATATGTTGAACATTGTTGCTTCAAACATAACCATACCAAATTTGAAAGGAATTGATTAAAAAATAGAAAAGTTCTTGGATTTACTACACAATGCCCTTTTTTGGCAATAAAAGGGGCATAACTCCACCAAAAATGTTTGTAAACATCTGAAATGCGAACTCGTTCCAGTTATATTAATATGCAATATGTGTACCAAGTTTATCAAGATATGTTCATGAATGAAGGCAGGAGAGCGATTACAAGGAAAAGTTAACGGACGGGCATCGGTCAATGCAGCTCATACCATAAATACGATCCGTCGGACGATTGGCGTATAATAAGACTTGCCTTACATTTACCAGTACATTAAATTTCTTATTCTTTACAAAAGGGTCGTCAGTAGATAGGTGAGATGAGAAGTCAGTGTAGTGTAGGTTATTGTTATAATATATGCAGATGAGAAAAGAAATTTGAGAAGCCAAGCAAAGTATTATCTACACACAAATATATTTATATCCTTTACGGATAGGGTTTCTCTGTATAAGCAGATGGTCCTAATATGTGGTATACTCTTTATAGACAATTTTCTTTTAAATAATTATAAAAAAAATGTACATAATTTTGACAACACCCAAACAATTTAAACAAAGAATTTTCCAAATCATTTTGCTTAAAATTGATCAATCTGAAACTAAAAGCATGCATTTCTAAAAACAAAAGAATAACAAAATTGACCAAAATAACTCACTACAGCATGTGTTTACTTAGTGAAACATTAAACAGTTCAATTTGGAGTATCAAGTATGAAGGAGTGATAAAACAGGTAGTCTTGATGAATCTTTATGCAGATGGTGTTTATAGATAGGTGGCCTGCAGGCCAGGTTTTACTGCACTGGCTTGCAAGTGTTTATGCCTAAATGTACTTCCTAACACACGCTTTCACTTTATCTCACCTTCACTGTCAACACCTGTTAATTAACAAATATGAGCACATAGAACGAATGATTTTGTTTACAATCACAAATATTTTCTTGTTTTCAAGCATTAAGTCCTGTATCACATCTTTTTCTGATAGAATTAAAATATGTATAATAAAAGATAAAAATAAAAATGCATCCAGCTATAGACATAACCCAGATCTGACAATTCATTTTCTGACATAGAGACAGAAATATGTACTGCCAACATTTACAATCAACATTTTGTGTATATATTTTTTAATCTGAATAAATCAAAATGACTTGTAGATCACAATTTTGATCGATTGCAACCTCTTATATATAAGTACAGCTATACATGTATCTGCCAAGGCCTTTATTGTTTCACACATTTTTTTTCAAAGTCAAAAATGTTTCTGTGACAGTAAAACGGTTTTCCTACAAATGTGATTACACTGTGAATTCCTGCTTGTAATCATTTATACATAGAAGTCAGGTGGCAATTATTTTTCTCTGAAGCATCAATCTTTTAACAAATCACACCTAGTCAAACTGACTTTTTAATCTATGTCACATTGCCTTAAAGCATTCAGTACTTTTTTTCTTGTAATGCAAGCAGATATATTGTTTTTTTTTAAAGTTATTAATAATCATATCCTATAAATCTCCTGATTTGGTGGTCACATGGCACATGGAGGTTACATGGTACATGGTGGTCACATGGCACATGATGGTCACATGGTACATGGGGGTCACATGGCACATGATGGTCACATGGTACATGGCAGCCACATGGTACATTGAGGTCACATGGCACATGGAGGTCACATGGTACATGGTAGTCACATGGCACATGATGGTGACATGGTACAGTGCAGTTACATGGTACATGGCGGTCACATGGTAAATGTCGGTCACATGGTACATGGTGGTCACATGGTACATGGTGGTCACATGGCACATGGTGGTCACATGGCACATGATGGTCACATGGAACATGGCAGTTACATGGTACATGGAGGTCATATGATAAATGGCAGTTACCGGTACATGGTACATGGTGGTCACATAGCACATGGAGGTCACATGGCACATGGTGGTCACATGGTACATGTCGGTCACATGGTACATGGGATTGGCATGTACTGGGTATACATATGTACTTGCGGTGTGAAGTTAAATAAATAGCCAACTTTCTTCATCAGAGTGGTAGCTAGATTAGTCATTTTGGAAAGAAATGGATGAAATTTCACATCAACCCTTGTACATATTTCTCCCATAACCACTTTAGGTTTCCTCTCTCCTGATTCAATGGATAAACCTGCTAGGATCAAGTTGGTAAACATTTTTGGTTACCTACTAGTGGGTAACACCCTGGACGTGATTTCAATTGTTTAATTATGACGTCATGTATCAATGCTTTGCAATGTCATGATTCATGGCAATTGTTTCCCCCATCGGAAGCCGACATAGTGTATTTTCAAAGGAAACATATGGCTTTCCAGATAAAATATGAACGTTATGGGAGAAAAAGGACCCCAAACTCATGATGGTAGGTTATCATGTTTATCTAAGTCTTGTTAGTTAATTTTCAAATTGTAAAAGACACTCGGTAACCCTCGTGTCTTTATACAATTTGAAAATTAACTTACTCGAGTTAGATAAACACGATAACCAACCAGCACTTGTTACAGAACCTTTATTTATCTATACACACATTTTCTAGGGTATTCTTTGGTGCTGTATTACCACCATAAAATGTCTTTGTGTCTATAGCTATTTGCCATTCCCTTTGTCATTCTTTTACTTAAAACTTCATGTGGTGTGTTCTGACAAAGTTCTGAGGTTTAAGAAGACGAACACAATGAAATAACAGTGAACAGACAAAAAGAAAAGAAGAAAAACACAACAGTGATGCTCCAATATGGCTGAAAAAAAATGTGTTTGTTAGGTTTTTTTTGTATTAAAATTAAAGAAAGAAGAATATTTAGCAATGGTCACATACCTGAGGGCAGAACAGGTAATCTTGTTTGTGATGGTCTGTAAATATTAAGAAGAACATTTGACTATATACAGGTTGATATTTATATACTGTCAATCACTTCAAAAATACGACAAAGTATTGTAAGGAAACTTATAGTCCCCCATCAGTTAAGCTATGGAACAATATGTTATTGTTTTTATTCTCTCTCTTATCAAACCATTAGATCTACCTGCATACCAAACTTCCTGTTACATGGGGTACCATTGGATGCCATTTAACAGTAAAAATTGTTGAGTTAGAGCTCAAAACAAATATCATACTTTTGGTACATGACATTCCTGTCATCTGAATATGAACTTTTATAACTATAATTTGGAAATTCCATGTGAAATATATGTGGATGATTCGAAGTGCACACACTAAGTGATGAAGAGTACTTTCATTTTCTAAATACATTTGTATTAGCTCATTCTACAACACAACTCCCAATTTCTGTGGATTCTTTTACGAGGAATTAAAAATGGAAGCCACTAACAACAAATTGGCTACAACATTTTTAGTGAATTAATTCAGTTATCAAAAGATGGAAAATTTGTTACAGGTTTTGCAATGATTTTAAAGCATTAACAAAACAAGAGGCCAAAGGGCCTTAGCGGTCACCTGAGTTATATCATAGATACTGGAAGCTTTATTTTATTGTTTAGATGTGATGTGGAAATCAGCATGTAAACTAAGTGAAATACAATACTTGTCATGTCATCAATGGATAAGAATTTGAAAATATTGGTAAATGTTCCCTTTGGGGCCCCGCCCTAGCCCCTGGGGATGGGGCAGGAATCCTAATTTTACAAAGTAAAACTCTCATTTACCCAAGATGATTCTGACTAAGTTTGAGCAATTTTCTGCTGAAAATGGATAAAATATATACCGAAAAGTGTTATTTCCCTATATAAACTATAT
>NW_018407390.1:199603-215112 GCF_002113885.1 Mizuhopecten yessoensis | reverse complement strand
TAATTTTCCCTTTGGGGCCCCGCCCTGGCCCCAGGGGTCGGGGTAGGAATCCCAATTTTACAATTTTGAAGCCTCATCTACCAAGGATGATTCTGACCAAGTTTGAAAAAAATCCATCCACTGGTTCTTGAGAAGAAGTTGAAAATGTAAAAGTTTACGCACGACGCACGACGGACGACGGACGACGACGGACGAAAAGCGATTGGAATAGGTCACTTGAGCAAAGCTCAGGTGACCTAAAAAGTTCACTAATAAATTGAATTTAAAACCAAAATGGAAAATTCCATGATATTGCCTAGTGACCAGGTACAGGGGAGATAACTATATTACGCAAAAGACAAATAGTTAAATATGTCTATGGTGATCACTTACATATTTGACTCGGATGATATCTGGGAAGCCAGAATTTCATTTTGGTTTGTGGAACTGTTGGAACTTAGGGAGCTGGAAAGGTCCTTACACCTGGTGCTAGAGGTGGCTGACATAAGTAAACCTGAGGTAGACGATGTAGGTATGGTCTGTCCAGACAAGTTTGCTGGTTGTCCAGGAGTAGGTGCGGGTCGATCTCCAGGTTGATGGATGGAGTGACCTGCAGATTGAAGTGCCTTGATATCACCTTCCATGTCATGCATGGGTGGTACTGTTGTGGGCACTTCTTCTGTGACACGGGACTCCCCTCGGGACTGGTCATATGACTCTCCTCGAGTTTGGTCATTGTGGCCACTGGGTAGTAGATGGTGGTCACCAATCAGCGGTCCATTAACCACTCTAGGATTTATCTCAAAGTCATTTTCACTGTCACTGTCCGACCCAGGAGTACTGAATGGCTTCTGAATCACTGAAATAAACCACATATACACAAATATTGCCAGTGTCTTTTCTACTAAAATTTTACAATAATCTGTTCTCACGTGATTTGAGAAAATAAAGCATTAGTTTTACTGAACTCAGATTTTTTTTCTTGATTTTGGGAAATCAATGCACATTTTCCTTTGGGAAACAGCCTGTGTTCGGCTGTCAAACTAGGCAAACAAAAATCCCTGATTGCAGTCATATATGTGTCCCCTTTCTAGAAATTGATTCATTCATGTTGGACTTATGATTGAATGACATGGGCAAGAATGGTTTCACATTTGATTTTGATGTGTGAAAAATAAAATTTGTTGGGCTTAATTAATAAACTGCAATGATCTATATGATTTCCTGATAATTGCAGCTAAAAGGTTACTGTAATATATACCAGCAATGAGCATGCCGATGTCGAGTATTATAACACGGGGAAACTATAATAATCAATCTGTCTGTCTTTATTTGTGTAGAAAATGTGTATAAAATGCTAAAACAGCTTAAAGACAGCTTGTTCTGGGCGAATTGTAAAAGAAGGTCCCTGATGTCAACTGGGGAAATTAATTGACATATTAGCTGGCAAAAATCATAGACATATATCAGCTTGGTGTTTGTGAAGGTCTACCACTTAATTACTCTTTAAACATATTCAAGGTCTCCTCTCAAAGACAACAATCAACATTATCTATATTGGACAGCATTTCCTTTCAGTTGTTAGATGTTTTAATTAAATTTCCGATGATTGGGGTGTTTTTTTTTGGGGGGGGGGNGGGAATTGGGTAATTTTGAAGAGATTTTGTGAAAAAAATATTTTTCATTAGGAATGGGACCAAATTTTTGCCCCAAAATAAACTAAGAAAGTTCTATTTGTAGGCTCAAAATTGCACATACACAATAATGGTGTGAAAGTAATTTTTAGTAAGACCCTTAGGAAAAGCTTCGAGAAAAACTGGTATAACAAATAAGGAGAAAAGACTACAGGAATAACAAGATTACTCAATAGTTACCTTGATGTTCTGGAGTCCGTCTCATCGGTTTACTACGACGATTCCCATAGTGACCTGGATTACTCCGTCTCACAAAACTGTTGTCTGAGTCAGACACATAATCCATTGGCAGCTTTAAGCCGCTACCAAGATTCTTTATGAGGCGACTTGACCTTTTCGCTTTGGACTGTAAATCAACTGTATTGTCCAAAATATTTTGACAATCTTCTTGTACATAGTCTAGAGCGGTTGACGTAGCGTCTTGAAAAGCATATATCTGATGTTCTATATTTTTTACCCTTTGATTAATACTATTAATTTTTTTGTTATCGCTCTTTAGAAGTTTCCCATGTTGATTTAAAGTTTCTTGAATTCCTCTTAGCAACTCTTGAACACCCTCCATGTTTTCTGAAAAAAAAAACCAATAACAAATGATGCATCCATTTCATAGGAGGGTGTGATATTACTGATTTCTAGGGAAGAATACTTCATACAATATTTACAGCAGTAAAAATCTCTCAATCTCTGAAGCATACATTTGAAAGGAAACAATTAGTTTTTTGATGATGATTAATTGGTCACATGGTCTTCAATCAACTTCCTATCAAGGATGTCTTCACAGTTTACATAGCAATGTAATATTGTAGACTTTTGTTTCTCACTTCCCAAGAATTCCAAATTCTATCTCAATATAGCAAGAATATAAACAACAAAACGAAATCTGACACACTGACCTTGAATAATGTGAGCAAAAATATTGAAACTTTTCAAAACCGGACAGTCATTTCATTTTAAGTTTCCAAAGTTAATATAAACACTTAAAAACATACATCTGAATAATAAGTTTGAAATCCAGTGATCATTTAATTTGTACATAGCACTTCTCTGTCAAATACTGTAATACACTAGATACTCCAGTACACGCTTATCATGGTAATTTGCATTTCTATCCATAATGAGGAAGGGTGATAAGATCATCTAGCAGAACAAAAAAGAAAAGGTGGCCAATATGATAAATAGGCAAGTCTCTTATGAGAAGGGTGGTCAAGATAATTTATACAATCTCAGTAATTTAATAGATATATAATCTATATTTTACTGGTTATATTTCTATTATGCAGAATTTGATATACCACTAGTGTATTGGGGTAGTATACATAGTTTCTAATCTTTATTAGTCCATGTACATATTCCACTAACCCAAAAATATTCAACAGGATAAGCAATATCAAATTTTGACTACAGTCAACCAGGCTAGTGGTTTTTAGAACCACTAGTCCAGCTGGAAATTTTCACTTGTCTCAGACTATCGGGCTATCTTGATTGTCTAACCCTGTGTCACTACTGACTCACTAGTCTCAGACTATCCCCCCCGCGCTACCCTTATTGTCTCGCCCTGTGTCACTAGTCTCAGACTATCGGACTACCCTTATTGTCTAGCCCTGTGTCACTGGTCTCAGACTATCAGGCTACCCTTATTGACTAGCCCTGTGTCACTAGTCTCAGACTATCAGGCTTCCGTTATTGTCTAGCCCCGTGTCTCTGGTCTCAGACTATCGGGCTACCCTTATTGTCTAGTCCTGTGTCACTAGTCTCAGACTATCAGGCTTCTGTTATTGTCTAGCCCCGTGTCACTAGTCTCAGACTATCGGGCTACCCTTATTGTCTAGCCCTGTGTCACTAGTCTCAGACTATCGGGCTACCCTTATTGTCTAGCCCCGTGTCACTGGTCTCAGACTATCAGGCTACCCTTATTGTCTAGCCCCGTGTCACTAGTCTAAGACTATCAGGCTTCCGTTATTGTCTAGCCCCGTGTCACTAGTCTCAGACTAGCGGGCTACCCTTATTGTCTAGCCCCGTGTCACTGGTCTCAGACTATCAGGCTTCCGTTATTGTCTAGCCCCGTGTCACTAATCTCAGACTATCGGGCTACCCTTATTGTCTAGCCCTGTGTCACTAGTCTCAGACTATCGGGCTACACTTATTGTCTAGCTCTGTGTCACAAGTCTCAGACTATCGGGCTACCCTTATTGTCTAGCCCTGTGTCACTAGTCTCACACTATCAGGCTACCCTTATTGTCTAGCCCTGTGTCACTAGTCCCAGACTATCAGGCTACCCTTATTGTCTAGCCCTGTGTTACTAGTCTCAGACTATCGGGCTACACTTATTGTCTAGCTCTGTGTCACAAGTCTCAGACTATCGGGCTACCGTTATTGTCTAGCCCTGTGTCACTAGTCTCAGACTATCAGGCTACCCTTATTGTCTAGCCCTGCCTGTGGAGCCAGAATTAAGACACTCTTAGACACATTACAGCACATCTATATGTATTCGACTTATACTGTCATTACAGTTTGATGACTGCATGATCTAAATTGTGTGATTGTCTTAGTGTGTGTGCTGGAGACATTGCAGTATTCTGTTTTGCGAAGGGACCATGATTCCAACAATAACTCTCAAGACTCACGACTCTTCTTTATCCTTTCCCTAAATACATGTTATCTGATTGATGATGCTTCTTGTGTATGTGGTGCACAGAAGGAAGAATTAATACATTTTTTCTATCAATGTCCTTTGTATTCAAATATTAGAAATCATATTACCTTTATTTATAATCTATTAGGATATTTAAATCTGCACTGTTTATTATATGATATTAGTAATGCGCATCAGACCAATTAATACTAGTATTATACATATAGCCCAAGCTTCCTCTGGCCCTGACACTAGACTTAGACATTTTGACAGATAGATAGACACTCGCGCTGTTATCTCTTTATTAAATTATTGAAATGTTTCTTTACGTATGCATGTTAGTGAAATACCAAATACTGTAATTAAATTATTATTATTCAGGCAAGTTTTGCCCTTTAGACAATAATTATTACAAAAATATGAGCTAGTGTGGGTATGGGTGTGCATGTGTATGAGAGAGGGAGACTACAAACAACATTCTTTATATTTAATCACTATATATATATAGCTTAACTGACTACTGTACTGGAAATAGAAGAAGACTGATATAGGCTTAGCCTGTTGTCTGATTCTTTTGTCGATATTGTACTAATATCTTATTTAATATATTCAACTTACATGTTTGTTTTAAATATGTATTGTCAATAAAATACTTTTGAAGACTTTCTCCTGAGAAAATATCTTCTTTAAGCTTTGAAGAATTTCTGCTTCTGTCACCAGGACTCCTTATAATAATATTTCTCTTTGTACATGTTTTTAATAAATGATCTTAGTAATACAATGATTTTTTACTTATTCATTCTCTTCTCTTAATAGTTCTTCTCAGACAGCTTGACCCTCCAAGTAGAAAACCCATTAATACTGCCCTTTCAACTTTTAGTTAGACATTTTTGACAAGCTTGTCAAGATAATCTGATACAATTGCTCTGTACTCTGGATTAGGAACTGTCTATACACTAATCACCACCATCCTCATTATAGGGAAGAAGCACAGCGGCACATTTAACTTAGGCCTAAGTAATGTATACATACCTTCAAAGTTTATTTGTACATGAACAAACACCTGATCAAATCAAAACTGACTCATCCAACGAGTAGCTCCATACGACAACAGCCAAACTATAAACTCCCAATTATTTTCCAACACATGAAAGGAATTCCCCGATCTATTTTAAGAACTCATAGCAAGAATTTACCATTGACATAAATTGCATGGCAGTGATTGACACGATATATTTAAACTTCATGTAAGGGACGAAACTGTCCGAAAATATCTCCAAAATGCTTCAATTAACTTTACAGAACTTCCCATTACGCATTAGTCCACAACGTACGTTACTGTACTGTAGCAACGTTACAGTGGTTTTTGTTACAAACGAAAGTTGGATTCCTCGCCTTGTTACAAACTAACCAGAATAGAGAAATACTTATACAGAGTGATACAAAATATATTTTTGGAAAAACTTACCACCAAATTGTATTAATCAAACGCAGTAGTCATCTCAAAAGAAGTGGCATCTTATCCAAAAATAGGTGAAAAATCGTTTTCCCTTTGCCGTACTTTCGGTTCGCCCTTTGAAGCGTTTGTGCGATTTTCTCGATCGTTAAAACGCTTCAGTATGTGTCAAAATGATTAAGGATGATTGTCCCGCCTGCATCTTATCTGGCTTATAATTGAAAAGTTTCTATATAATAACATCGATCTACTACAACACATTGAGACAGTCTAATGTGTAACATTTTGGTATTTTTTTAAAAAACTGCCAAAAAAATGAACCCATGCATCAAAAACATTTTGATGTCTAAATTGTATCTTGTTTGATTTTTTTTTTTTTTAAATATGAAACTTAGGGTATGAACCAACAGGCACAGATTAGCTGCGATAACGTAGCTTTCCAACAACGAGAGTTTTTTTTATATATTGCGTCGTCAGAGCTACCACGGAATTAGATAGGGCAACCTAAATCCGTACCAAGCAGATTTTTTCAGCAACAGTGGTCTTGACCTCTGGTGGACCACACCAAGAATCAATAGCGTTCATAACGTCTACTTTGGTAACCAATGTACCAAGTTTGAACTATTTTAATGTTCATTTAATTGTTCTCAATTTATCATCTGGAAAGCCTATAACCAAACGGAATTCTTTTTTTAGCAATGGTGACCTTAACTGCTGGCGAATCCATGCCCAAAACTGACAGAGTTCTTTGCATCTACTAAGGTGATCCACACACCAAGTTTGAATATGGTATGGTCATTCATTTTCAAGTTATCATCCGGACAAGCCCAACCAGACAGAATTCTATTTTTAACAATGGTGACGTCGACTTTGACCTCTGCTAGACCATGCCCAAAATCTATAGGGTTGTTCTTAAGCACACTAGAGCAACCCATACACCAAGTTTGAACTTTGTATGATCAATCGTTCTCAGGTTATCATCCAAAACATCACCATGGACAGATGGAGACACCTCACGTGACATTATTCCTCCTTTTTATTCCTTGAAAATTGGTCAAGGCATGCCCAATTAAGGTTAATTTGATAGCCTTCCACCCAAGCCAGCTACAGACCACATATCACATCATGTCTACAGGCCTATTTTTGTAGAAGGAGTCTATAAAGGTTTAAACAGGATTGCAGGCCATTGTATAATTATTAAACTAAAACACGCATTTTATGCTAGGTGAGGTAAATAACAAACCGGAACAAAATTAAAATCCATTATGTTTATTCGGTACCAATACAATCATCTGCACATCAATGCATTCCAGAATGTATAAACAAACATGGATATCTCATAACAGTAATACATCTCTACATTTACACAGAAAATATTGTCCTTACAAAGATAGAAATATGACAGTTTACCAGGTAGATACTCCAGTTAAAAAAAGAAGTTACTGTAGTTTTCAAAATGTTATGCTTTTACACATTCATTATGATTTGTATTATTGTATTCCGTCTTTGCATATTGCAGAGTTATCTTATCTTGGGAGCAGGGATTGATTATTACGTCACTTGTTTGTGAGAGTAACGTCATCAATTTTTGAGAAAACGACGTAATTTTGGCGCACAAACAAGTGACGTAACAATCAATACCTGCTCCCAAGAGAAGATAACTCTGCAATACCCAAAGACGGAATACCAAAAGGCTGGACCCTTAAAAGTGATATATAGGGCGCTATATAAATGTTGTATATCATTATTATTATTCTGACCCTGATGTATACAGACTGACAGAAAAGGCAAACACGTATGTATGTCCCCTCCACTCTAGAACTGTTGCTGGACACAAGAGTAACAATATCAGAAAATTTCTTTGAATTGCTCATACACTGGACCAGTATAAATCCTCCCCAAAATATGATTAATGAAACTTGTCATTAAGATATAAACTTGAGGTAGATAGAACTAAAACCACATGCAAAATATCTGTTCTTAATTTAATTGTCAATGTTAATATTCATGATTATGTTTCTTTTTCATTTGAACTTCAATATTATTGCATTAATGTCAAAAGAGTTCTATCACATTGAACTCAATTCTAAATCACATCATTAAAATGTTTTCATAGGACAAGTAATATTATTATAATATTATGAAGGGTTATTCCAGCCGTAGATTTAGTAGTGATGTCAGCAGGATGGCTTTACTGTTTAAAGGCACAATTTTTCTTTCCCTGAATAGCCTCCCTTCTGATGAAGATCACCAGGCTGTTCTACTCATCAAATGTCACGGTGTAACAGTGTTGGGTACGACATAAAGAATTGGACAGGCATAAATCTTGTACAGGGACAGGTGTTGTGTTCAGTACAGGAACCAGAACGGTCCTATTAAGTAGAGGATGACATCTGTTGGTCTTCACTTTTCTGTAGTTCCTGTAAAATATCTGCCATCTCGGTCTTCGGGCATGTAAACATTGCTTGGAACAACTTTAACTGCTCTCTGCAAAGACAGAACAGCACTTACTTCATCAAAAATATTTCTAACAGGCATGCTTAGTTGTTTCTTTGGAGATTTGAATGTGAGATACAATTTGACTGTAAGGACGGACCTTTCATTTTATCAAATAGAATTGCAGAATTGGGATTGATTTTCATTATATTTAATCATAAAGAAGTGCAGAGCAGGTATACTTTTATAATGGGAACATCATAATCATGAAAACACAATTTCAAACCAACAATACTAATAATAAGCCTGACAATGTTATTTCACATATAAACATGTTTTCAAAATATTAATTCACCTCCTTTCCATGATTTTGGCTTCCAGGTACTTTGACTGACATGCCCCCTGCTGGATGATGTCATGTGGAATGCCAGCTAGTCGTGCGACATTGAGGCCATAACTCCGCCCAGCCACGCCCACCACTAACTGGTACAGAAATGTGATGGATTCTATTGCTGAAGTCTCGTTTACTGCCTGTTCAGTCTCTCCGACGATCTCTACACCAGAAGGATTGTTGTATATGCTTTATACTTGTGCTTTGTATTAGAGTTAAAGTTTTAAATCACAAATCATAACAGTGGTTGGTGTTAGAGCTAAGGATATACCTGTATATGCTACCTTACATATTATACCTTTGATTCGTATAATACTGTTAAGGTTATATGCCACCTTACATATTATACCTTTGATTTGTATATAACTGTTAAGGTTATATGCTACCTTACATATTATACATTTGATTCGTATATTACTGCTAAGGATTTATGCTACCTTACATATAATACATTTGATATGTATATTACTGTTAAGGTTTTATGCTACCTTACGTATAATACATTTGATTTGTATATTACTGTTAAGGTTTTATTGCTACCTTACATATTATACCTTTGATTCGTATAATACTGTTAAGGTTATATGCTACCTTACATATTATACATTTGATTCGTATATTACTGCTAAGGATTTATGCTACCTTACATATAATACATTTGATATGTATATTACTGTTAAGGTTTTATGCTACCTTACGTATAATACATTTGATTTGTATATTACTGTTAAGGTTTTATTGCTACCTTACATATTATACCTTTGATTCGTATATTGCTGTTAAGGTTATATGCTACCTTACATATTATACCTTTGATTTGTATATAACTGTTAAGGTTATATGCTACCTTACATATTATACATTTGATTTGTATATAACTGTTCAGGTTATATGCTACCTTACATATGATACCTTTGATTGGTATATTACCGTTATGGTTATATGCTACCTTACATATGATACCTTTGATTTGTATATTACTGTTAAGGTTATATGCTACCTTACATATTATACATTTGATTCGTATATTACTGTTAAAGTTTTATGCTACCTTACATATAATACATTTGATGTGTATATTACTGTTAAGGTTTTATGCTACCTTACGTATAATACATTTGATTTGTATATTACTGTTAAGGTTTTATGCTACCTTACGTATAATACATTTGATTTGTATATTACTGTTAAGGTTTTATGCTACCTTACGTATAATACATTTGATTTGTATATTACTGTTAAGGTTTTATTGCTACCTTACATATTATACCTTTGATTCGTATAATACTGTTAAGGTTATATGCCACCTTACATATTATACCTTTGATTTGTATATAACTGTTAAGGTTATATGCTACCTTACATATGATACATTTGATTGGTATATTACTGTTAAGGTTATATGCTACCTTACACATTATCCCTTTGATTTGTATATAACTGTTCAGGTTATATGCTACCTTATATATTATACCTTTGATTCGTATATTACTGTTAAGGTTAAATGCTACCTTACATGTTATACCTTTGATTCGTATATTACTGTTAAGGTTAAATGCTACCTTACATGTTATACCTTTGATTCGTATATTACTGTTAAGGTTACATGCTACCTTACATATTATACCTTTGATTGGTATATTACTGTTAAGGTTATATGCTACCTTACATATGATACATTTGATTCGTATATTACTGTTAAGGTTATATGCTGCCTTACATATGATACATTTGATTTGTATATAACTGTTCAGGTTATATGCTACCTTATATATTATACCTTTGATTCGTATATTACTGTTAAGGTTTTATGCTACCCTACATATAATACATTTGATTTGTATATTACTGTTAAGGTTTTATGCTACCTTACATTTAATACATTTGATTTGTATATTACTGTTAAGGTTTTATTGCTACCTTACATATTATACCTTTGATTCGTATAATACTGTTAAGGTTATATGCCACCTTACATATTATACCTTTGATTTGTATATAACTGTTAAGGTTATATGCTACCTTACATATGATACCTTTGATTGGTATATTACCGTTATGGTTATATGCTACCTTACATATGATACCTTTGATTGGTATATTACTGTTAAGGGTATATGCTACCTTACATATTATACCTTTGATTGGTATATTACTGTTAAGGTTATATGCTACCTTACATATTATACCTTTGATTCATATATTACTGTTAAGGTTATATGCTACCTTACACATTATCCCTTTGATTTGTATATAACTGTTCAGGTTATATTCTACCTTACATTATTATACCTTTGATTCGTATATTACTGTTAAGGTTACATGCTACCTTACATATTATACCTTTGATTGGTATATTACTGTTAAGGTTATATGCTACCTTACATATTATACATTTGATTTGTATATAACTGTTAAGGTTATATGCTACCTTACATATTATACATTTGATTTGTATATAACTGTTCAGGTTATATGCTACCTTACATATGATACCTTTGATTCGTGTATTACTGTTAAGGTTATATGCTACCTTACATATGATACATTTGATTTGTATATTACTGTTAAGGTTTTATGCTACCTTACATATTATACATTTGATTCGTATATTACTGTTAAAGTTTTATGCTACCTTACATATAATACATTTGATTCGTATATTACTGTTAAGGTTTTATGCTACCTTACATATAATACATTTGATTTGTATATTACTGTTAAGGTTTTATGCTACCTTACATATGATACCTTTGATTCGTATATTATTGTTAAGGTTATATGCTATATACCTCACCCATTATACTTGCGATTTGAGCTAGAGATCCAAAGTCTTCAAATTTTATATTATCTTTTATACAGCATTTGAAAATTAAGGTTCAAATTTAAAGTACCTCTATACTTTCATAGTTATGTGTTTATCCCACATTAAGTATTCCAATTGTTTACACCTCATCTTATGAGTAAGAATTTCAATGGAAACACTATCTACTTACAATCTAGTGTTATTAATTAGGATCACTTTCATTAATGATTTATTTACCTTCTTCATCATCCAAGAAGAAAGACATGTGGAAGTTTTGGACTATCCCCGGAAACTTGTGTTCAAACTCAGACAGCATTGGGTAATGGGTCACAAACAGGCACAGACATTTGACCTGTAAAGTAAAACAAGATTATATTACCATAAGGTTGAAGACACTGAAAATGATATCAATCAAGTTTCTGTTTCTGTCCTTACATCGAAGTGGAATCTTCATAGTCGACAACACGGAGAAACTAGTTTTAGTGCCCATAACAGCCACATACATACTCTTCAATGTTGGAACTACTGTGTAGTATATGGTATCTGTTACAAGTGTGAGTTAGACCATAGGCACCTGGACTGTTATCGTAACAAGCACTGTCGGGTTGTGTGCCCTGAAAACATTTATAGCTAAACCTTAGTTCAGTCATCTTGATTTTCAATGAGGATAATTTGGCAAATTTCTAAAGAGAAAACAAAACCCATGTGGTAGATCCAGTATTAGCTAGATTAAATTATTCAGTATCTCAAAGGGACCAATTATTACAAACAGTTCAAAACTTTATTTTCAAAGCTGACATTTCTTACTTTTTTGATTTTGATGAAAGCAATTGAAGGATTTTCTCTTTAAAAACAGGAGAACAAATCAGAACTGTAAGCAGTGGCTTTACTGGGTCTTTCTCTGTGGTATTTTTTTCCCCCCCAAAAACTGAAAAGTCTATAAGTACACAACTGCATCAGGATGCTACACATTATTAAGTCCACATGACTATCAAGAGAAGGCGGTTGATAGTTTGATTACAGACCTTTTGAATGAAGTAGTCAAGTGTAGCAAGTGCAATGGCTGTTCCGTCGTGAGTACTCGTCCCCCGACCTAGTTCATCCAGTATGACGAGGGATCGGTCGGTAGCATTGGCTATGATGTCTGACGCTTCCTGTAGTTCTACCATAAAGGTACTTCGTCGGCTGTAGATTTCATCGGAGGCTCCCATTCTACACAAATAATTTCACCTTTAGATATCGTTTGGAAAATCGTATCTGCTCCTATATCACGCATATCTTAACTTTATTTTTTAGCTGACATTTTACAAACACATTCTTCTGTAATTCAGTGTAGAAATGAGGGAACAAAGTTATACAAGTTTTATTGATCATTCCATGACATTAGTGAAGTTTGATCAACTGTCCTTGGCTCCCAGTGTTGATATAAACAACCAGGTTCCCATCATTACCTTGTGTAAACAGCATCTAGAATCCCTAGCCTGGCTGATTCGGCAGGAACGTAAGACCCAATCTGGGCCATGACTGCGATCAGTGCTACCTGCTTGATGTAGGAACTTTTCCCTCCCATGTTTGGCCCCGTAATAATCATCACTCTATCAGATTCTCTCTGCAAAATAAACAAGCAAATACAGAGAATATAATTAACTAAACAGTTCTTTTCCTCGTTTTTGCAATACTTAACTTTCCTATTAAAGTTTGACACTTTGGGGCATTTGATGTTAAGTTTACACCTGTTTCACTCCCAGAAACTTCATTGAAATTTGTTGCATAAATTTGGAAAATTTGTCTGAACAGGTCTTAAAATGAAGTACAAAGGGGCAAAAACTCTGAGAAAGAAGTAGAAAATGATATATAGACGGCTGTTTGTTTGTTTGTTGTTTATAAGAGCTATGGACATTGACGGACGTGCCAGGGTTTGGTGGTGGAGGAAAGCCGGAGTTCTCGGAGAAAGACCACCAACCTACGGCCAGTACCTGGTGGTGGAGGGCTCACCCAGTGGTACTGGACGGCTCACCCGGTGGTGGACGGCTAGTGGCAGTAGATCTAGAATGTCAGACGCCTTAACCACTTGGTTATCGCTGCCCCATTTATGTAGATGGCAGGTGTGCAACTTCACAATATACTGATCATACATATAAAGTTTGTTTAAATCACTAGGTTAGAAGGAGTTATCTTGACAAGTTTTTATCCAAAGACAAAAAGACAGATGATCAGACAGACAGACAGATGATCAGACAAACAGACAGAGAGAGGAGCTGTAAACAAGAAATTGTGATCTCAAAATTAAAGAAACAAACGTCAGAGAAATAATATGGTATGGTTTAGTACTTATAGACAACCTGGTATGGTTTAGTACTTATAGACAATCTGGTGTGGTTTAGTACTTACAAACAACCTGGTGTAGTTTAGTACTTACAGACGACCTGATATGGTTTAGTACTTACAGACAACCTGGTATGGTTTAGTACTTATAGACAACCTGGTATGGTTTAGTACTTACAGACAACCTGGTGTAGTTTAGTACTTACAGACAACCTGGTGTGGTTTAGTACTTACATACAATCTGGTGTAGTTTAGTACTTATAGACAACCTGATATGGTTTAGTACTTACAGACAACCTGGTGTAGTTTAGTACTTACAGACAACTTGGTGTGGTTGAGTACTTACAGACAATCTGGTGTAGTTCAGTACTTACAGACAACCTGATATGGTTTAGTACTTGCAGACAACCTGGTGTGGTTTAGTACTTACAGACAATCTGATGTGGTTTAGTACTTATAGACAACCTGATATGGGTTAGTACCTACAGACAATCTGGTGTGGTTTAGTACTTATAGACAACCTGGTTTGGTTTAGTACTTACATACAATCTGGTGTAGTTTAATTCTTACACACAACCTGGTATGGTTTAGTGCTTACAGACAATCTGCTATGGTTTAGTACTTGCATACAACCTGGTGGGATTTAGTGCTTACAGACAACCTGGTGTGGGTGAGGACTTACAGACAATCTGGGGTAGTTCAGTACTTACAGACAAACTGGTGTTGTTTAGTACTTACAGACATCCTGGTGTAGTTTAGTTCTTACACACAACCTGGTATGGTTTAGTGCTTACAGACAACCTGATATGGTTTAGTACTTACAGACAATCTGGTGTGGGTTAGTACTTACAGACAACCTGGTGTTGTTTAGTACTTACAGACAACCTGATATGGTTTAGTACTTACAGACAACCTGATATGGGTTAGTACTTACAGACAATCTGGTGTGGGTTAGTATTTACAGACAATCTGGTGTAGTTTAGTTCTTACACACAACCTGGTGTGGTTTAGTACTTATAGACAACGTTGTATGGTTTAATATTACAGACAACCTGGTATGGTTTAGTACTTACAGACAACCTGGTGTTGTTTATTACTTACACACAACCTGGTATGGTTTAGTACTTACAGACAATCCTGTTTGGTTTAGTACTTACAGACAACCTGGTATGGTTTAGTACTTACAGAAAACCTGGTATGGTTTAGTACTTACTGACAACCTGGTATGGTTTAGTACTTACAGACAACCTAGTATGGTTTAGTACTTACAGACAACCTGGTATGATTAGGGACATACTGTTCATGCTCGCCAATCAACTGTTGGATTATTGGATGTCGCCCATTTTCAATGTGAATACAGAATTCATCATCATCCACAATTTCAGGTCTGCAAAGATTTATGTAAGAAAGGATACTTTTTGACAAATGATGATAGTCTAAATACTGACAATATGACTTTAAAGATATCATTGTACATTTTGTATACCTTTTCTATTTAACTTTTTCATTTTGCAATGTAATTTCCAAGGCAGTCACTGCCAGCAGAGAAAACACCTGTATCAATCATGGTGTTTAGTAATTACAGCAAAATTTAGACAAAAGATAATCTAACAAATGCAATCATGGTGATTAACAGCCATATATATATATATATATGTCAATAGACTTTTCTAATAGGGACCATGGTGATTAGAGGTTAGCAGTAACAACCAATGATAACAGAGCACCTACCAACAGTAGTCATGGTGTTTAGCAGTAACAGCCAATGATAACATAGCACCTACCAACAG
>NW_018407390.1:197797-197983 GCF_002113885.1 Mizuhopecten yessoensis | reverse complement strand
CAGCCAATGATAACAGAGCACCTACCTACAGGAGTCATGGTGTTTAGCAGTAACAGCCAATGATAACAGAGCACCTAACTACAGGAGTCATGGTGTTTAGAAGTAACAGCCAATGATAACAGAGCACCTACCTACAGTAGTCAGGGTGTTTAGCAGTAACAGCCAATGATGACAGAGCACCTACCT
>NW_018407390.1:192306-193295 GCF_002113885.1 Mizuhopecten yessoensis | reverse complement strand
CAGTAACAGCCAATGATAACAGAGCACCTACCTGCAGTAGTCATGGTGTTTAGCAATGGCTGCCAATGAAAACAAACAGTCCAGAGTAGCCAGATGTTGCACAGCCTTTTTGTAGCTCTGGTAATTTTCTCCAAATGAGCTGTCAATATATTTATACAAATTAATTATCATTAGATGGAATCAAAATTAAATTAATTAACTTTAAATTCTTACAAAGATAACATACAGTTGTTAAAGTTAAAGAAAAAATGAATTATTTTTAAGGGAGATAACTTAAACACAACAATAAATAAAGCAGTATCCATTTTAAATGTGTAAATAAAGCCCATGAAGATTGATGCAATTGCACACAGGTGTAAACTGTTTCTGTACCTGAGAAACTCCAGCCACACCCGGTGACAGTCCAGCTTCAGCTGTTCTCGCAGCTGCTGAAGCCTGCGGTAAGTCTTCTCTATAAATGGAGAGTGAAACCTGCTCACGGCCTTTGTGCTGTAATGTATATGTACAGTTCATAATGAAGAAAAGAAACTACAGTTTTATGTAAATAAAGTGCATCATATGACAGGAGATAATTTGCATGAAAAATCTACACAACATGTCCTGTTAAACAAGTGACGATATATCCCTTTATATTATCACGGTTCATCAACAAAATTATTACTGTAAAAACCCATGTAATTTGCGCACCTGTGTAATTTGCGCAGGTACTTTTTGAGGCTGAAAATCAGGAAAAAAAGGTTCTACTCTAATATTTTGCGCACCCAAAAAATCTGGAAAAAAAACGATGTTCATGCTCCGAAAATCGATCTCTGAATATATTTTTTTAAAATATATTTCTATGATTTTTTTTTCATTGATGTAAAATGATATTTAAAACCAAAAAGAAACTACGTAAAATGTGCATTTTGTTGCTTGTTTTCTTTGAATTATCTGATCACACATGACACACACGTGTGCGCATATCGGCATACATCAATTCATTTTAGCAA
>NW_018407390.1:170906-191898 GCF_002113885.1 Mizuhopecten yessoensis | reverse complement strand
GAAAAAACTTACAGAACTTACATAGAACGGAGCTTAAATTGAACAACTACATTTTCGTAATAGTATGGGGAAATGCACCGAGATGTCGAAACGTAATGTCGTAAGTTGATCGGCGATTCTCTGGCATAGGAATTTGGCTAAACTTTTTTTGTTAACGGTTACCTATTTATTAATACTTTTCACATAAACTCACATAACAACATATTATGTATCTTTTATTAATGTTTGACATAAATAAATTTGTTGATCGTCATTTGTCTTAGAGTTCTGTGTACCAAGGGACATAATCCAAGATGGCGATCTCTCAGAATCGTCGATCTTTTCCTGAAAAAAACTTGAATTTTTCTATACCTGTGTATTTTACGCACCCCCCACTTTGGGTATAAAATTTCTGAAAAAAAAGTGCGCAAATTACATGGGTTTTTACGGTAGTTGTTTGAAAGTTATTTGTCGAACAAACAACAATACGATTTGACATTTGCTATTAACTAGATGTTTCAGGCCTAGGGATGACCTTTACCTTGGGGATGACCTTTACCTTAGGGATGACCTTTACCTTGGGGATGACCTTTACCTTAGTGATGACCTTTACCTTGGGGATGACCTTTACCTTAGGCATAACATTTACCTTGGGGATGACTTTTACCTTGGGGATGACCTTTACCTTGGTGATGACCTTTACCTTGGGGATGACCTTTACCTTAGGTATGACCTTTACCTTAGGCATAACCTTTACCTTGGGGATGACTTTTACCTTGGGGATGACCTTTACCTTGGTGATGACCTTTACCTTGGGGATGACCTTTACCTTAGGCATGACCTCAACCCTCTTGTATAAAACATCTCAAAGTTAAGGAAAATCTCAAGCAAGGTATTGTCTATGGGAAATCTTGGACTTGAGGAAATCTCAAGAGTAAAGATGTTTTATACAAGTGGGCTCTGTACCTTAGAGGTAAACTATGTAGTCATCACACAACAATGAAGTTTTACAAAAAAAAATGTTCAGTAGTTAACGATTCTATATTTTTGATAGGAGGAAGAGACAGACTGATGAAATATAGGATGAAGTGCAATTCTGCAGTTTTACCAGTTTTATGTAGTAGGGGACTAAAAATCTACTAACATGTAATCTACTTCGGTAAATAGTCCACAAACCTGGTAATAAAATATAGGAAGAAAACTGTCTAAATTGCCATGGTAATAATGGTGGTCATTAATCTTCATAATGTTGTCTGCATATAACTTAATTTTTGCTCGAGATTAATTTTTGCTTTTATTCACAAGGAGATTCATTTGCAAATTAATTCTTTCCCAATTATTCATTCAAAAATCGAATTAGTATCACCTCGCAAATTCCAGAATTCACAAATTTAACTTAGTCATAATTTGCGAAATAAAGTTAATGGGAACATTTTTAAAAGAAAAACTGTAAGATGTAACTGAAATATTTATTACCTGCTGATTTTAATCCAATCCTTCGGTACCAAGTGGACGGAATTGTTTTTCACCTCAATCAAAAACTGCAGTATAAAGAAACATTTTGTCATAAAAATAATAGATAACAATATCTCAGTTCTGACTGTCCAAAAAGCTAGAAATACCACCAAATATATGTTTAAAATAAATAGTTGAGAGGAACAGATGAGAGATCCTATTGAATAACAAATATTGAACGGCTTTAATTTACACCACAACATTAGCTTCATGAAATTAAACAAATTCAGTTCACTGATCAAAACTAGACAGAAACAGGTGTGGGATTCTAACCACTTACCTCTGTTCCCATGACAGTGACATATTCGAGTGCAGGAAGTCGTAGAACCAAGCGGACCTCACGTCTGTGGGCCTGAATCTCTGACATCACTTCCTGTATGGCCTGTTTCCCCTTTGGTATTAAAGGGAATTTACCCTCATCCGCAAATAACTGTGTCTTTTCATTATCTCTGAAGCGTGAAAAACAAAACAGTTAAATTTACTGTTTCAAAAGATACTTGTCATACTGCAAGATGTATTTTATTTGTATGTTTTAATCTGCAATGAGGATTCACACAGTGAAACATTCTTAGTAAACCTGGTGATGCATATTTTAATCGCCACAACCTTTCTTGTGGCCATTATCTTCAAATTGTTGAAGTTGAAGTTGGTCAGTACCATTTAGAAGTTGTACCCACCTGACCGACTTTTCCCTGATGGATGACACAAATGATTCAGCGTCCTGTAGAAGGTCAGGCACACTGGTCAAGATTGTCTTCAGAAGGTGAGAGTTTAGCTGTGGACACTGTGATCTAGCCAGAAGCTGGACATCCTTCTGTAGTTGGCTGAGTGCTTTACATACTAAGTAAAACTCGACAACGCTACACTGGATTTTAGAAAATTACATGTTTCTTATTAAACAGGTCACAAATAACCAGTATAATGACAGATAAATAAAGAATAACATGTGTATACTGGACATCAAGAATCCCACTCTAAATTAGGTTTTGATCTCAACTTATCCTGAGCTTGCAGCGATTGACTGCAAAATTCTATACTCATACCTGTTAAATGACCCGCATCTTGCGGGTCACACCCGCAAAATTAACCTATCACCCGCGACCAACTCATGACCCGCGCGGGTCATACAAATCTCCCGTATTCCGTCCACATGACGCGGAATCACCTGCCTCCGCGCTCGTATTAATATCTCCCTATTTTCCGGAAGTGCTCCATTCGTGTGTCTCGGAGGTTTAGCATTCAGGGATGGATGAAGTCTGTACACAATTCGAAATGTTTTCACAATGGCGGTCTCTCGTGGAAGCCAGGCAAATTTGAAAGGTGAGTACTGTTTACTACAGTATTACAACAGTGCATGGAATCCCGATCGTAGGACTTTCACTACACATGCACAACCGTAATCCGGACTGCGTTAAACGTTAGAAAAAATGATAAGTATGTCTGCTATAACATAATATCGTGGAAAAAATGATTTTGAGTGGCTTCATAAACAAAATTTTGAGCCCGATCAATCATTCTTATTGTAAACTGTACTCTACTGTATACCTAATTTAAATTCTTTCGGCAGGTTCGGGTGTTTTCTTTATTACATCAACAGACATACGTGAACAATTTTCACGAACTGTGGTTATAAACGCAAAGTCGTTATTTAGTAGCTTAAATTCTGAGCACATTACTTTCTCAACGGCAGATCATGATTATTTTAATTTACCAAAATCTGCATGATAATGCTTCCCGATATCGATCGCGAGATTGCTTTAAAATTTGTTGCAGTCGTACAAATTTGAGTGTACCAAGATATTATTATACCAATATTATAAATACCTGTATTTAACATTAAATGCATATTTTATTTTTTCCAGTTTCCAACCTGCAGGCAGTCAGATTCCCAATGTAGTACATAAAGATGAGGGAGAGAAATAGATAGAGGAGCTTCTAGATGAGTTCATGCTCCCAGTATGCATCAATGATGAAAGATGCAAAGTTTTCTACAATTAACTCAAACTACCTGTATGTACAGGGAAATAAGTATTTTGAAAAGAGAGAATGTAATAAAACATAACGTGTGAAAAGATTTGTTTTATTTATTTAAAAAAAAAGTCTTAAATCCTACCAGAAGACACAATTACATATGTTATGCCGTGACAGCGCGAAAATTAACTGATTAGTTCTGACGTTATTTTTTTGTCGCGCGTTATCACCCCCCACAAAATTTCCAAATGGGGGTCATGACCCCCATTGGGAGATTCAGGGGTTAGCAGGTCTGTATACTTAGTTTCCCCTATTCTTCAATCGCCCTGCATACTGGGTGGTAGCCAAGCAAATGATATAGACGGAAACCTCTGAACCTAAATAAGAAAAACGACATTGGCTCTTATCCTGGAACTAAGATTTGAGCTTATTACATGATTATTTATGCCCCCTTTGAACCTTTGAACACCAGCACATCTTAAAGAACAGTATATTTCACTGTATTTGATTTTTAACACTACTCATACACTTGCAATGGAGATACAAATTTTTAATAGCACTTTACATGACTAAGTCTGTATATCTTGCCAAAGTTTTGTTTACAAATATTAAGTTAACACAAGAGTGGTAAATGACACACTCTTCAGTCATGATAAATATATTTTTAATTTTTATTAAAAAAAAACCATATTAGTGTCTTTGCATTCTTCAGGATATTTTTTGGAGAATCAAATGGCCAAAGATAACAAGATTCTATAGTAATTTTCAGTACCCTGTTATACACACTTTTTTGTGATAGATAGAAGCAAGTCCCTTTTCCAGATCGGGACTTTTGCCGAGGATTGCCCGTAGTTTGGCCATAGTTTCAGCACATGGTCCATCGATTAGATCCTGGACTGCTGCATGCCTCTGTTTGATTTCCCTACAAGGTATAGTACACATAACACCGCAGTAACATTACAATAACAAACTATTCAAATTAATCATACTTCTCATTGTATTTTTCAATCAAAATTTCATTGCTAACAACCTGGTAAATACTACACCCCCTCCTGCCCACTAAATTATCTAAACTCCCTTCAGTGGATGCACATTTCTCCCCCTTTTACTCACACCCTCCAATTAACTCCATGACTTCCCCCCATATCTTACTCCTCTGCTAAAATTCCTTCCCTCTTTATCTATATCCTCTTCTGAAAATCCCTTCCTCTGCTATGTCCTTGCTTCCAGTAATAGTATACCCTAATTCTGACAGCAGCTCTCTGATTAAGAAGTACCTCCCCACAATAGACTCACGATGCTGAGAGTAGAGGTCTACTGAGCCACATCCGAAGCATTCGTCCACCAAACCTGGATACGGTCTGGTTCATAACCCGAAACAGGGATCCTCTTTCACTTCCGTTGGTCTGGTTCTGGAACATCTCCAGATTTCGAACTGTGTTACCGGGAAGCTGCATAAACTTTGACTTCACAGAAAACTGTGTAAAGTTGCTGAAAACAAATAAGTTTAATGATTTACACTTATTTTCATTTAATGAAACACGCAAGAACAGTTTAACCTGTTTATTACACTACAGTTATAATACATACAAGCTACAAGTTTGGCGTATCAGGTGCTACTCACTCTATACCAAAACAACTAAACTTACTAATGGAATATTTTAAAATTTAAAGAATCTGGACTCTGAGGTGTCCCAGAGTAGCTAGCTACATGACCGAGCAAGACTCCAAAGATACAGAGAAGCAACTAGACCCTGGACAATTCCAGAGAAGCTACTAGACTCTGCGAGCGACCCTGGAGAAGCTGCATGAGAAATATAATATTCAACGACTAGCTAGACCCTCAACGGTATGAGAGAAGCCGAATATGTTAGCTAGACCCTTAACGATATGAGAGAAGCTGAAACATACTGTCGTAAAATACTATAATATTATTATTATGAGATTGGGGGTAGAATTCCCCTAGAATTAAATGCCAAAAATGGACTATATGTTTCAACATAGAGTGAAAGCCCCCAATAAAATAATAATATAACATAAAGGATCTTAAAACCATTAAAACATTTGGTAGTCATATCTAAAACCCAATAAAGAACTGGAAATCATAATTATCTGCCGCAGGCAAAACAAAAGCGAAACAACAATGCTGTCCTAAGATCGGGAGGACATCTTCTGCTGCGCTCGACAGATAGTAGCAGGATCTATACGAATGTAACGTATGAAACAATCAGATGACCACCTACCAAGCGTCTGTATAACATGATCTTCTACCCCAGCTGCAGCGGCTGAGGTACTGGCTCCGATACGAAAAGAATGACCATTAAAGGGCTGATTAGCAATGCCAATCCGAGACAATGTCTCCTTTAAATAAGCTATAAACGCATGACGCATAAGAGGTTTAGAAAGGTGAACCTGGTCTACAAACAAAGGAGATGAAGGAATAGCACCTGACGATACCCTAAGATTTAAGTATGTACTCATAGTAGACACGGGTTTTAAAACGCTATTTTCATAAATATTAATATCTACTCCTCTGCCGAATGGGTCCGTCTTAGACGACCTCAAGGTGAGAGTATAGCAGGACAGATCTGGTAACACGCAAATATCACAAATACGAATGAAATTGGTATCACATATTGATTAACATGTAAACTCACCACATCTTGCAATTATATTTTCAAAATATCTACTAAATGATAAAACAAGGTAGGTGTTCTGAGTTACAAGTTTGACTGAACTACCTGGTCAGTGTAAGGATCTTGTCCAGGTTGAAATCAGATAGATAGGAGATTGTTCCGGCCAGACAGGAAATGACTGGACGTGGCAGACTTAGGACTTCCTGTAGAAGGCTGATTCCTACAGGCAAAAGATTAGGATGACTTCATAGCACAATGGTGAGGTTGTTCTCATATATGATTTTGAAAGTCATGAAAGATGTTCCTCCAAATTTGAGCACATTTTTAACAATCAAGATCAATTTGTCTAATTAAGTGTAGGAAAATATTTCATCAATCCAGAGAACTACCAGGTACATATTATCATTATCATACTGATAACCTGAGAACCAGATTTGTTTTCTTTGCAAAACTCTTTACTGCACAAATTCTTTTCATCATTATTCTTGTTTTTTTTCTTTCATATTTTTGGTAAACAAAGTATCCATTTAGAAAAACATGTTCATTTACCAGCTATGTTTTCATTTGTGTAGAATTTGGAGACAGTCTGGAAGGCAGTGTTGTACTCTAGTTGTTGGCCGTCTATCCTCTCTACTCTCATACGGTCATCAGGTGTGCAGCTGTTAAATCACCAATAAAAAAATCTATTGGGAATTGTTCACATGTAAGTTAGATTTATTAGTCTGGTAATATATGAAAGATGTCAGATTTATCTTAACACAACAATGTCTTCTTTAGGAAATAGCATTGAGGGATGTATGATGTACCATTACTACCTAGCTATATTTTCTCTTCATGAAACAAAACAATTAAATTGGGAAAACATTGTTTTTGCTTAATGTACAGTAATCATTTTGCTTTATTTTTGTGCTAAAACAATGTGTTGACTTTTCAAAATGCAGTTAAATTTCAACTTACAGCAACTGAAAGAAATGAATATGTCAAGTTAATATACCAATACTTCTTTTTTGAATTGGAAAGACAAGATAATAATGAATCAAGAATGAAGCAGGTGTCTTTCAATATATTATCCTCTTCTGTATTTGCATTACCTGATGGACGCTAGCCGCTGTATAAAGTTATCTGTGTCCTCGTGCAGGTCATCAGAGATGAGGATTTCTGATGGTTGAATGTGAAACAACCGAGTCTCTAGTTCTCCATGCATGGCATTGTCCTCAAAGCTATCATACACAACGTCCCCAGTGGAGGGCTGAATAGCCTGTGTATGGATAGGTTTATTATCAAAACAGTTTCTCTTTTGGAATCCTATTTCACCAAAAATTAATAATCTAGATTTAAAGTTTCAATGGCCCCTAAACTTGGTGAATAATGCATACGTCACGCAGGATCATACAAGACAGGTGTAAAAATGTATAAAATAGTAAGTAGCAAAAAGATCAATATCTGAAAAATTATTATTGGACAAACAGGAAATACTTGATTCTACAAGGTACATACACAATCCTAGTCTGTAACAGCGACACATAACAAATATATAAACCATACATCAGCAAATACAAGTTAACTACAAAAGAAGTAAATAACATTTAATATATGTAGGGGCTGCGGTGGCCAAGTGGTTAAGGCGTCTTGACATTCTGCTACCACTATAGCCATCAACCACTGGGTCGTGGGTTCGAGGCGTACGTGAGGCAGTCGCCAGGTACTGGCCGTAGGTCAGTGGTTTTTCTACGTGAACTCTGGCTTTCCTCCATCCACGTCCTTCAATGACCATAGCTGTTAACAGCTAGGATGTAAAACAATAACAAACCAAACCAAATATTTAATATTGATAATATTTTCATATTAAAAATTAAACAAATTCTTCTGAGAGAGAGAAACCATGGCTGACTTACAAAGATGGCAGTGGTATACTTACAAAGATGGCAGTGGTATGCTGTTTGCTGTTTTTGTTCGGTGGTGCTTCATACACACACATGAGGTAGGAAGTACTGGTACCACATGAAGAATCTCCAGTGTCCTCCACATTAAGTAGTGGGTTCACATCTGTCAAAACCATGCATAGATGGAATACATGATATTTTCTCATCTTTTCAAGCTTGGTTAGTTTAATAAAGTTTCCAATTTTTTAAAATATTTTTCCTTAATATTGCATCTTTTTTTATTAAAATTAACAAAAACAATTCTCTAATATAAAGAATGAAGGAAATCTAATGATGAAATATTATGATTACCTAACTTTATTTATATTTCAGCTTAAATGAAAAAATGAGTTGCCATAAAACTACTATAGGAAGAATTAATTTAACAGTCAAGGCAAGGAAAATTTATGTTTATGTTTGAATGTGAATTGATGATAAACGTTCACTTTTTCAGGATGAAAAATTAGACGGTAAATAAATGTCATTTGATAATTAATGTATTTGATACATCAAATAATAAATACATTTAAAGAAAATATTTGCTTATATCTCTTTGAAACATTTAGAAAGTTTATAAATTTGAAAAGAATTTTTAAAACCCCTGTCAAACTATCATAGTTTTCAAAAACGCCCATGAAGATACCTACCTTCTCCAATCAATGTTGATTTTGTATAAAGGGCAGATAACTCTCGAGTAAATGGTGCACTTCGATTATCCCCTGCTGCTTTTAAAGCTGCAGTTTCCATCTGTTTAACAACTCCCACCTGAAAGAAATATATTAAAAAAAAATCCATTGGATTATGTTATGATGGATGTTACCTTGCTAATTACCTTATATCAAATACAAGTAATTCTTGTTAAGAGTTGTCTCCCTTTAATGAAACTTTTTGCATGATTCAAACCTACCTTGATGTTATTATTGACTGCATACTTGAGTGTTATCTGTTTTCGCTAAGTAAACAAATCTGGTTAATTAAAGAATAATACATTTTCTGTACTTACAACAGGTGAAAAGTAAGTAGGATCATAGAAAACAATTTTATTTTCCATAATAATATACAAACCTTGTAACCCGCAGCAACCAGCCTCCGGACATGGACGAAGAGTCGATGAGTAGGGATGCTGGCAGTCATGAAGTTATGGTCAAGATGACAAAATATATTTAGAACTTCAGCTGCAATCTTCAAAACAAAAATGTAATAATCGTTCGTAGTATATAAATTGATCCTTCATGCTAGACAGAAAGTTTGACAATTTTGGCTGATGCTATTTTTGTACTTTTACGGGAAACTAGAGATTTGTTTTTGCGAGCAAAAAGATAATTGTCTGAACTTAACCACAAACGAACAAATTTGCTTCAAACTTATTTGACCTCTGACCTGACAGTGAAGGTCACCGTAACCTTAATATAGTGCACTGCATACTTTTGGTGATGCAAATATTGTTCAAGTTTCTTCAAAATATCTTTTATGGTTTGAAAATTTGGCACTTATCTGACCTTACCTTGAAGTGAAGGTCACAAAGACAATATACTGCACATATTCTTTAGGTGAAAATAGTTCACTTTGATTTTTATCCAGATACAGATTGAATTAACAGCCTGGATTATTAAAGTCGTTATTAGAAGGTGAACAAGTACTATTGCAATATGTCTCCTTTCATTTGAGGAGACATAATAACCTAAACATAAATCACAGTTACTATACTCCATTCAGACAGAAAACTTTCGTGTACTAGTTACATGTAGAAGTCAAAATTAAATCCTTTTGGGGATTCTTTTTGGTTTCCATTACTTATGACATTATGTAACAAGAAACCTACAATTGGGTGGAGAAGTTTTTTAAAGGAACAGTCCCTAAGGCTGTACATAACTTATTTACCTCTGCGTCTTGTCCAAAGAATCTGTATCTGTATCCACACTCGACACACAACACAGCGTGTGGACATTTGTCTTTGATGTCCACAAATTGTTGCTCCAGAGGTGTGTACTTGCCCTTCTTACCTGCAGATGTCGGGGTTTTAGTAGTTTTATTTGCAAAAGTGGAGTTACTTGCAAAAGTAGAACTACTTTTACGAATGATCTTTGTCAACGTAGAACTTGCTGGCATAGATTTTGAAGTGCCTGGTGCGTTGTATTCGTCATCACTATCTGAAGTCTTGCTTGCTTCCAAGTCATTTTCTTTAGATAAACTACTTGAAACTGAAGAAATATCAGGTAAGTTTCTGTTACGTTTTAGTTCTGATATACTTATTATTTCTCCTGAATTTGAATCTCCATCTTTATTAACGCTGGATTCAAACTGCTGCAATTTGTGTTTTGTATTCTCACTCAGTGAGGTTGCATGCTCTACCCCTGGTGAAATACAATGGGACCTTGAATCATTTTTCTCACGCTCTGTCGACTTTTCACCATTTGAAGCTTCATCTGTCCGTAGCCTGTCGACTTTGATGACAGAAGATGGTCCTGTTTCTGCTTCTTTTTCAGAAAATTGAGCCCCTCCATCATCTAAACACTGCTTTTTAGACCTGTTGTCATCAGAATCGTTCACCTTTTTCCTACGTCGTTTCTTTATTGTTGACGAAACCTTCAACACAACAGAAATACACAAGATCTTGCTAATGTGTCAGATTTAATGCAATCAATCCTCTTTTGATAAGATTTATTTACCACAAACATGAGTCATAGACTTTAAAAGTATTCTCCCTTAACCTTTTTTTTAATTCATCATCATGTTCTTTCGTGTAAAAATGCAGACTCTGTACAGTTTATAAGAGTCCATTATCATAACAACAATATAGCCAGTATGAGTTTCCAAGTATACCTGGTATACATATATAGAACAGTGGAGGCATAGTTTAGCTGTTGAACTTTATTTACTTTGCAACAATTATGAAACAAGTTCTATAATCAAGTTGAATCAACCTATACAAATTGTAATCTGTCTTATTGGCACAGATAGCAGTGTGCAGGGTGTCTTAATGTGGGAGGAAATTTAAGTACCTGGAGAAATCCTACATGGTCAGGCAGGTAACTACATATAAATACATACCTTTTTATTTCAGGTGATCAGGGAACTGAACACTGACGGTCTTCATGGAAACTTTAATAATGTGCATTTCACCACCTAATATTATTATTGCTGTTAATGTTGTTTTATTTAATTAATACATTAGAGGGATTTGTAAATGGCAACTGAGTTGACCAGGTCAATTAAGCTAACTAAATGAAATTTTACTGTATACAATGTATAAAAAAATGAATTTTCATACAAGGAAGGAACAATATATTTGTAATTGACACATAGGTAAAACTAATCAATCTAATTTAAATACTTACATTCAACTTTTAATAGGTCATTTACTAATAAAAGGATTTCCAATTATGAATGTGTTTTGTGAATTGTAAAATGAGCATTTCAGTCGAAGCTATTCAGTGTTATTTAAAGCGGAATGCATCTAATTTGTCTCGCATTTGCTAGATTTCTTCATATGTTATGCTGGAGTTGAATGATCTTCAGTTGTCATGCATGGACAATTTTTTTTAGTTCATGATCACCTAACATCGAAAATGGCTACATCAATTGAGCTAATAATAAACTTCTAGTAGCACGTACAGTTTTGGTATTTGACACTTTTTACGACATTTGAAGCAATTCCTCACATTGAACACAGAGAAACCTGTTGTTTATAATGTAACAGGAAAGAGAAAAGTGTGCTTCCACCGGGGATGGAGCCCTACCACACTACTCCAACCTTTTTAAATGTATTCGCCCTCGAACACCACAACCCAGGTTCTAACTCCCTGTCACCACAGGGAGGGCCACGGACACCATTTGTAACAGAAAGAGAATAATGACGTGCTTTCACCAGGGATCGAACCCTCAATCTCCAGGTTCCTATTCGGACGCTCTACCATTGAGCTAAAGGGAAATTCCCTCTAGCTCGAAGCTAGAAGGCGACCTTAATCCTATGTACAATTGAACCCTGCCACAATAATGAAAATAGATAGATTGGATTTTCAAACATAAAAGTAAAACACACAAATTCGATTTTTCTATTGGAAAGCGACTTTGTAAAGTTGATAAGTGCATTCAGCCATAACGTACCAAGAAATAGTTACGTATTTAATTAAGTCTTGAGAAGTCGAGTACCAAACCTGATTGTAAATGTACAATGTACACTCGTCACTCTTTGATCTTTCACATGCTCTTTTGCTTACCCTCAATTTTAATACTTTCCTTCATATAAAAATAAAACAACAATAGAATAAAAGTAATTCATCCTAACCTTTTTCTCATCGGCACTTCCTTCCCTTGAAGAATTGTCTATAATTACCAATTCAGAGTCATTTTTCGCACTTTTTGATGCAAAGAATTTCGAGATTGTCACTTGTTTCTTCTCATTTGCATTAGATTCATTAGTTCTATGTGAAAGAGGTTTCAGGTTGGTGAGACTCTTTCTTGCTGACATCGTGAATGACTTGGATAGTACACCTAACAGTCACAGAACATTCTGCAACTAATGCAGAAAATGTTTGTTGCCGCCATCTGATCTGGATCCGAATGACTAATTCATGCTTTCTTTTGAAAACAGTCGACGTGCTCCGAATGAAATATAATCGGGACAGTAACAATGGTTGTAATCAAAGGCAGTTCAAAGGGAATTTAGAAGCGTCTTTTTGATAAAGGTTACTTTTAACTCTATTTACATCATGGCGTCTTAGTAACAAGTGGACAGCAGGTACCTGTATGCTACTTAAATAGGTGATTTGACACATATTTTCATTAAGTAAGCATTATTTCCATCGGCAAAATATTTCGTGTATTGCAGGTTTACTCGTGGTTCACGTATAAGAGATAAAGCATATCCATTAAGGACCTATTATATCACGGTTCGTTCCCACTCTACAGTACTGTACAGTAATGTTATTTCTATTATATCAGCTTTGCCATTGAATTATAATACGGTAGATCTTGCACATCCTTCACATGTACTTTATCATAAGTCTCATAGTTTTCATGTAGTTTTCATGTAGTGTCGACGTAAGCTGATCCAGCTTCTTGAGACGCATCTATATACTGTTCTCTAATCACGTTTGGTTGTGGGTAACAGGTTGGTACAAATTTTTGGTGGTGATGACGCCAGTGATTGTTTAACCGAGCTTTAAAACTATTTAAGGAGGGGGCCTCTACAACTGTATTTGGTAGAGAGTTCCACACGTCCACGACCCTACTGCTGTACATGTTCCTCTTTACATTGAGCCTCATCCTTCTCTTTTTTTGGAGTTTCCTCTTGTTGTAGCCAATGTTGCCATTTTAATAATTTTGTCCTTATCCAGAATGTCAATGTCATATATGATTTTGTAAATTTGTATGACATCTCTCAATCGTCGATACTCTAGACTGGGGTTGGCCCAACATACAAAGTCTCTCACTGTATGATTTTCCTTTTAGGAACGGTAGGCGTCTTGTTGCCCTGCGTTGGACATTTTCAATGGCTATTTGATCTTTTTTGAGCATTGGAGACCATATGCAGGTGGCATATTCCAGGTGTGGCCGCAATAAACTTTTATACAATTGAATAAACATGTTTTTGTTTATGAATGTAAATGACAGAAATATTAGTCCGAGGATTCTGTTGGCTTTAGAGACACATTCGTTGACATGGTCAGTAAATTTTAGTTTATAGTCAAATGTAACTCCCAAATCCTTTTGTTTAATCACTTTGTCAATGGTTACTTCGATATGTCCATTTTTTGTAGTATAAGACGAGTCTATGTTTTGATTTCCTACTGACATGTGTTTACATTTTTTCCCATTTAGTTTCATGTTCCAAACTTTTGTCCAGTCACATAATCTGTGGACATCTTCCTGTAGAGTATTCCTATCTTCGTCGTTCGAAATTCCAGAGTATAATTTTGTGTCATTAGCAAATAGTATAATTATGGATTGTACGACTTCCGGCATATCGTTGACAAATATCAGGAATAAAAGAGGTCCCAGGACACTCCCTTGTGGGCACCGCTGGTTACATTCCTGGTATTTGATATTTCACCATTGATCACTACCTTCTGTGTCATTCCGCTTAGAAAATTTTCTATCCATTGGAGTAGCTTTCCCTTGATCCCATATTGTTCTAATTTAAACAGTAGCCGTTTGTGAGGGACAGTGTCAAATGCCTTGCTAAAATCGAGGTATATAACATCTATCTGGGTTCCATTATTTACTTGTTCTGACCAATCTTCAAGGACCTGTAGTAGCTGGGTAACACAAGATTTTCCCTTGGTAAAACAATGTTGACTTTTGGAGAAAAGATTGTTGGTGTCCATATGATCCACAATGGCATCCTTGATGATTCTTTGCATCAGTTTTTCCAGAACCGATGTTAAGCTGATTGGTCTATAATTTTCTGGGCTTGTTTTGGATCCGGATTTATGTATGGGGGTCACAATGGCAGTTAATAGTAGTTTAGGATGGAATAGGTCGGGTCCACCTGACTTGTTTGGATTTAGTAGCTTTATTGCCGATAGTATTTTGTCTTTCGTGATGTCAATAAAGTTGATTGGTTCCTGATAGTTTCTTCTATCGAACACTGGCAGTGGTTCATTTGTTTCGACAGTGAAAACACTTGTGAAGTAGTTGTTCATGATCTCAGCTTAGTCTTTGTTGTTAGATGTCAGGTCACCATTGGCGTCTTTGATATTTCCTATTGTACTTTTAGTCTTGGTCTTCGACCTAATGTATTTCCAGAATGTCTTGCTATTTGATTTGATGTCCATGGCCATGCTCCTTTCATAGTTGTATTTAGATGTTCTAATTTGTTTCAGAGCTTGGTTTCTAGCTTTTTTGTATTCATTCCAGTTCTTATCGTCTTTACAATGAAGGTACTTTTTCCATCTGGTTTTCTTGTGCCTGATAGCATGTACTGCCTCCCTGTCAAGTGGTGTTTTAAGGGTAAACTTGTCGTTTTTGGTCTTGCTCACTGGTATGTGTTCTTTAATGATTTGATATAGTCTCTGCAAGGACCTTCCATGACTCATCTACATTTTTGACAGACAGCAGATCTGGCCAGTTGACATCATTGATTTTCTCTCTGATCTTTGTGTAATCGCCTTTATGGTAATTCAATCTCTCTACTTTGCTGGTAACATTTTCAGTGTATAGGCAGAGCTCGTAGTTCAGAGAGAGATGATCGCTTAGTCCAAGTCCGAGTTCATAGTTTATTTCAACTAGCATTCCCTCCTCATTGGTAAAAACAAGATCTAAGGTGGTGGGTTGATTACCTTCTCTAATTCTAGTAGGTTTGGTAACATGTTGATAAAGGAATTCATTTCTTGTGCATTCTAAAAATTTTGTAGCCAGGTGTTGATCCGGTATAGATTGTGGGTATAACAATAAAGAAGACATCGATTTATACCAATATTGAGGCATGGCATAGGTCATTCAGTTATATGGAAATTCCAGGTGATATGTAGGCCTGCATGTAATGTATAAAATTAGACAGGGAATAGGCAGTAAATATAACATCAACTTTCGGGTGACCAATTTCTGAGTCCTTATGGTGATATTTGACTAAATTTAAACGAAAAGAGCAAAATTAAACAAAATGTGCTTGACATGATTAATAATTAATGATCAGTCTTAATATTAACTGGAAAGTCAGTTTGCAATGGCTAGTGTCATGTACTCTACAATGACATCTTATTCTATCCTTTTGTCATCATTGAACGATGCCATTATGACATGTTACCAGTTTCTGTCCCCATCTATCTATGATTACCACTAAGGTCCAAAAAGATAGAAGGAAATGTTTGCGATATAATTTTGATGTTTCCACCTGCTACATTTTGGAGTCACAATAGAGTGTTTATTCATAGGATATACTATCAATTATAAAGAAGGAAATTCATAGAAAAACATATAAAGACACCATGCTTTTTAGCGCTGCCTTTAAAATAGGCAAACCAGACCACATGACAGCCACACAAATTTGCTAAGCAGAAAATTACGAAATGTTTATAGATAGATATAATAAATTGTTTTACCCTTTCCAGGAGTATTTCTGTTGTTTTCTAATCAAATAAAAAAAGCAATGAAACTAATAGAAAAGCTACTTTTCTATGTGTTTTTGAGTAAAATAGGGTTAATTTACTTTTCATTTTATTCAGCATCCTCACAGACATTCATTAAATGTTTACTTTTACTACCCAAAAATGACATATGATGCCAAAAAACTTCCGGTATAAGCACAGTGACGTGCAAAAGGTCATGGCACAAACAAATGTAACACAGAAACAGGTTCTAGATTATAATCGATCATCAGCCCTTCACTAGTGTGATATTGATGGAACGTGTCAGTCTTCGTTCATCAGCAGTGTGTGAAGAGGGAAGGCCATTCTAATGTACCATCTCGGCCAATGTGATGTCAGAAATTCCTCAGGGTACTGGGGCAGGACTCCTGTTCCTGTCATACATATGCAACAAGAAAGAGAGTCATCACTGACTAGGATCACAGTTGCTGGTTTGATCAAAGCAAGAACAAAATTTCCAAATACACTGGTCCTTTTGGCAAGAGATTTAACTGATGGAACATACACCAACGTAGCAGCTACATCAGATTATAGACACTCATAATAATCAGAGTGTTTTAACTAACGTAAAGTACAGAGAGGAAAAAAAATCAAACTGCTTCAGTCAGAATTTATTGAAACAGCCAGAAAACTTTTCTAGGTGGACATTGTAACAGGATGGAAAAATGCAACAAGATACACGGTTCAATTCTGGAATCTCCGAACTCCAAGTGATTGCTCTAGCAACTGGGCTATATCTTCAGACAGTACTAGTGGAGATCTTATTCCTGTACTAGCTAACTCTTGACTCCCAAAACACACCAATATTTGTAACCCTGGGGAGACTCAGATATCTCCCTGCCAAACACATATTTTTCACAAGATTTGATCAATGGCTATGGTTTGTAACAAGTCTGGAAAACTGTTACTGTCCAGACCAAGATTTGAAGCTTGACCCTCCACAATCTAGATGGATGTTCTACCTACTAGGCCATCTGCACTGACTGCCAATCTATAGTTCAGTTCTGAGACTTACCACAGTGTCTGCAAACAGCATTCTTTTTGGTGTTGAAAGATAATTACTGGTGTGTATGTACTGAATACTAGGAAGTTTTTGCCTTGTCAAATGTTCACCCTTCGACATTAAGTCCATTTTTGCCCCCAAATTAAATTTGCCCTTCACACTTAATCAACATGTACACTATGTTGTTTACAAATGTTTGCTATAATGATAAATTTGCCCGTATAATGGAGGGCGAAAAAGGCATATATCCAACTGCAGCGGAAAGGTCCTGGTATATAGTATATAGTTTATATAGTGTTTCCTGGTATATGGTATATAGTGTATATAGTGTTTCCTGGTATATAGTATAGTGTTTCCTGGTATATAGTATATATAGTGTTTTCTGGTATATGGTATATAGTATATATAGTGTTTCCTGTATATAGTATATAGTATATATAGTGTTTCCTGGTATATAGTATAAATATAGTGTTTCCTGGTATATAGTATATACATTTGTAGTATATATAGTGTTTCCTGGTATATAGTATATATAGTGTTTCCTGGTATATAGTATATAGTATATATAGTATATACCAGGAAACACTATATATACTATATACCAGGAAACACTATATATAGTATATACTATATACCAGGAAACACTATATATACTAAAAATGTATATACTATATACCAGGAAACACTATATAGTATAAATATAGTGTTTCCTGGTATATAGTATATAGTATATACTAGTGTTTCCTGGTACATGTATATAGTATATAGTATATATAGTGTTTCTTGGTATATATAGTATATAGTGTAGATAGTATTTCCTGGTATACAGTATATTATGCTAATGTTGCTGGAATGAATTGATTTGAAGAATGAATTAGTTCTTTTAGATCTCACTTTACAGAGACAATGATTAAAATTTATATACCTGCATAAATATATTTTTTAATTGGAAATCAATGTTTGAGATGTTTACTGCCTTCGTTTATTGTAGTCGGCCTAGCTGTAAACCTGTGCATTATAGCAATGGATTATCAAACTCTGTAAAACATCTGATATTGGAAATAGAGAGTACATGAAAGAATGGCGTCGAAGAAAAAGATGGCCACTACGATACCAAAAGGTATGTACTATACAATAACAGTAAAACACATTTACCACAAACACATTGATTGTAAATCCTTGGTTAATACCCATGCAGTCATGTGTTTGTCCCCTGGTGCAGAATTGTCTGATGATGATCTAGATCTACCATATATTACTGCATTGATAGTGTGTATTTTACAACATTCACAGTATCTTCCATCACTGGAAAGCTCTTTGGAGCTTGTTTCATTGCCTGTATTTGGTAACAGTGTTTCTTTTTTTCTATTTCTAAATACAAAGCGATAGTAATAATAAACGAAAAAAAATAAAGAAAGGAAATGAAATAGACTTGAAGGAGAAGATCCAATTGTAATACATATACCTTGGTAATGTTGTTTTTAGGAAAAGGTGCAGATGCTGTTAAAAATGTAGAGAGACAGTCTTCATTTACCCACTACGAACTAGGCACTGAGGGTATGTATGACTGTTGATTTTTCCTGTTGTTATGATATCTCACCAGTTGGCCACCGTGGCCTCCTGCGGTTATGATATCTCAGCAGTTGGCCACCGTGGCCTCCTGTTGTTATGATATCTCACCACTTGGCCACATGGCCCCTTGTTGTGATGATATCTCACCACTTGGCCACCCCGGCCCCCTATTGTTATGATATCTTACCACTTGGCCACCGCGGCCCCCTGTTGTTATGATATCTCACCACTTGGCCACCGCAGCCCCCTGTTGTTATGATATCTCACCACTTGGCCACAGCAGCCCCTTGTTGTTATGATATCTCACAACTTGGCCACAGCGGCCCCTTGTTGTTATGATATCTCACCACTTGGCCACCGCGGCCCCCTGTTGTTATGATATCTCACCACATGGCCACCTTGGCCCTCTGTTGTTATGATATATCACCACTTGGCCACAGCGGCCCCCTGTTGTTATAATATCTCCCCACTTGGCCACCGCAGCCCCCTGTTGTTATGATATCTCCCCCCTTGGCCACAGCGGCCCCCTGTTGTTTTGTTATCTCACCAGTTGTCCACAGCGGCCCCCTGTTGTCATAATATCTCACCACTTGACCACCTCAGCCCCCTGTTGTTATTATATCTCACCACTTGGCCACCGCAGCGTCCTGTTGTTATGATATCTCACCACTTGACCACCCCGGCCCCCTGTTGTTATGATATCTCCCCACTTGGCCACAGCAGCCCCTTGTTGTTATGATATCTCACAACTTGGCCACAGCGGCCCCTTGTTTTGATATCTCACCAGTTGGCCACCGCGGCCCCCTGTTGTTTTGATATCTCACCAGTTGGCCACCGCGGCCCCCTGTTGTTATAATATCTCACCCCTTGACCACCTCAGCCCCCTGTTGTTATGATATCTCACCCCTTGGCCACAGCGGGCCCCTGTTGTTTTGATATCTCACCAGTTGGCCACAGCGGCCCCCTGTTGTTATAATATCTCCCCACTTGGCCACCTCAGCCCCCTGTTGTTATGATATCTCACCACTTGACCACCCCGGCCCCCTGTTGTTATGATATCTCACCACATGGCCACCTTGGCCCTCTGTTGTTATGATATCTCACCACTTGGCCACCGCAGCCTCCTGTTGTTATGATATCTCACCAGTGTGGTTTTGTATTAACATTGGAGGTCAGATATTGTCTTTATGTATTGATATTGTGCATGTGATACAATTTTTTTGTTTTTGTTTGTTAAATTCAGTCGGAAGAATTTTCGAGTGAAAAGCTACTCAAGGTTAATAATAGGTGTCTAAATAAATGACATGAGAAAGTAGATATCATTGTTTCAAAGATTCGTGTCATAGATCAATTTTCCTGGCATTCTGGACATTGTTTTTGAGGGGAAAAATTGGTGCACAAAATGGATAAGTAGATTGTTTTGTTAGCATTTTCAGCAATTTACCAAAAACGTATCTGCAGAAATTACATAGGTGTGCAAATTACATGTGTTTTATGGTACTAAAATTTGTTCATTTTGACAACCCTAATTATAATGGTGATAAGAAATGAAATAAATAGTTGCCTGACATGATTGCTAAAAAAATTAAAAAGTGCAACCAAAGGCACCAAATTATATGTTTCTGGACTCTTAATAGCTTCAGAAAATTCCTTCGTAAGTTACTAAACAAGAACTGTGCAATATGCAAATAATGTGTATTAAAGGTAGTGAAGAAGTAACCAAGCTTAAAGTAAGACTGGTGAACAGTTGAAATTAGAAAGGCAGAGAAATAAAATGTTTCTCATGAAAAATCAAATGATAATGTAGTGTTGCTTTCAATGTTTTTCAGAAAAACTGGAAAGAGAATTCTCATTTAGCAGCTTTGATGAATCTATTGATGGTATGTATGACTGTAAATGAATTTGAATGACCACCTGTGCAACAAACTACTAAAAAATACTCCTTTGAGAAATTTTCAAAAAGGTTTTAGTCTCCAGAGTTTGCGTTGATTCTCCTTTAGCTTCCAATCCCCAGTTCCCCCTCCTCACTCTTTCTCTCACCCTCCTTAAGCTTCCTATCCTCCAGCCCCCCACTGCCTCCTCTAGCTTCTTATCCTCTAGCTCTCCCTCCTCACTCTTTCTCTCACCCTCCTTTAGCTTCCTATCCTCCAGCCCCCACTGCCTCCTCTAGCTTCTTATCCTCTAGCTCTCCCTCCTCCAGCTTCTTATCCTCTATCTATCCCTCCTCCAGCTTCTTATCCTCTAGCTCTCTCTCCTCCAGCTTCTTATACTCTAGCTCTCCCTCCTCCAGCTTCTTATCCTCTA
>NW_018407390.1:99499-167575 GCF_002113885.1 Mizuhopecten yessoensis | reverse complement strand
ACCCTTCACCAGCTTCCCCTCCTCTAGCTTCCTATTCTCCCTCTCTCCCCCCTCCCTCTACACCCTTCACCAGCTTCCCCTCCTCTAGCTTCCTATTCTCCCTCTCTCCCCCCTCCCTCTACACCCTTCACCAGCTTCCCCTCCTCTAGCTTCCTATTCTCCCTCTCTCCCCCCTCCCTCTACACCCTTCACCAGCTTCCCCTCCTCTAGCTTCCTATTCTCCCTCTCTCCCCCCTCCCTCTACACCCTTCACCAGCTTCCCCTCCTCTAGCTTCCTATTCTCCCTCTCTCCCCCCTCCCTCTACACCCTTCACCAGCTTCCCCTCCTCTAGCTTCCTATTCTCCCTCTCTCCCCCCTCCCTCTATACCCTTCACCAGCTTCCCCTCCTCTAGCTTCCTATTCTCCCTCTCTCCCCCCTCCCTCTACACCCTTCACCAGCTTCCCCTCCTCTAGCTTCCTATTCTCCCTCTCTCCCCCCTCCCTCTATACCCTTCACCAGCTTCCCCTCCTCTAGCTTCCTATTCTCCCTCTCTCCCCCCTCCCTCTACACCCTTCACCAGCTTCCCCTCCTCTAGATTCCTTTCCTCCAGGCCATCCTCCTCCAGCTCTACCTTGTCCTTCTTGTTCTAACAAGTTTGGGTGTTTTTATATTCTTGGGTTTAGGCAAGTAATGTTTTCGTATCTTGGGAAGGAATAGTCTCACACCTAGATCACCACACAAATTATGCAATTAGTGATTTTATACCCTTTCAACCGAAATTGGCAGTGTATAATATTCGCCACTTTCATTTGTCATCCTGTTGGTCTGTCCCTCCATCTGACCTGACTGCAGTTTCCAGAGAAAGTTCAGCCACTGTTTGAAGCATGGACATCACATTTTATATTGCTACATCAAGGGAAGACGGAGTGTAACATCCTAAAATGAGGGCTCTTTGACCTTTATTTCACCTTTGACCTTCATCCCAAGTAAATGTTTTATATACAATGTAATACAGGTTTTAGAAAAGAGCATTGTCATTTTTTCATGAAAGAGCATCAAACTTTGTTTATATGTACACCATGTACATCAAGGGAAAGTAGTGTGCTGCATACTGTAATGAGGTCATACTGACCACTTTTTAGCTTCGACCTTGACCTCCTGTACTAAAATTTGTTTTTGGTTCAGGTTTCTGGAGCTTATTTCAGTTATTGTTTTATGAATGGGAAGCAAACTTTGCATATAGGTACATCAAGGGAAGGCAGTGTGCTGCATACTATTATGAAGTCAGAGTGACCTCTTTTGATCTTTGACTGTGTAAGACTACTTTACTTCATATCAAGCAAAATGTCACAACAACAACAAGTTTACTGCAACCTCAATATGACCACAAGTTTTAAATAAAGCATTGTCATGGAGCAGGTTTCCAGAGGATATCATGGCTACACAACTAAAAGCTGATAGTGCATTGGTTAAAAGCCTTTAACTGTTATTGAAAAAAGTCTCTAATTTTTTCTGGTTTTGATATCTTCCACAGTGACTTTCTCTTTTTTTTGGCTTATGTTTCTCTGGAAGTGCCGACATTTTAGTTTGTCCTTGCTTGGTAGTGAGTACGGGTCTCGCCGAATATGAATAGCGCATTACCTGTCAAACTGGTTATCATTCTACCACTGACTGTCTTGCTATTCAATATACTGCGCACCCGGTTCGGCAATTGATTTAAAAAATCAAACGCACTAACCTAAAGACTTTGAAACACTGCCAAGCTGGTTGTTACTTGTGGCACATTCTTGGAAATTGTGTATCCAAAATAGAAGATATATCACTGAAAATACTTCAATACATTACATCTCATATATATCATCGGTCTTTCATGGTCATATAACCGCATCCACACCTTAAAACTTGATTGTGAACTGTCAGTCTTTGTCGTGTAGATGTTTAACTAGCTAAACACATGCAAACTGTGATATTTTTCTTTCAGGATCGTTTGTTTTGTTGTTGGTTTTTTTTTGGGGGGGGGGGGGGGGGGGGGGGGGGGCAAGGATAATGTATTAGATATTTTAATTGGTCGTACTTTACTATTATTTCCACTTTTCTAAGATAGATGATATCGTTAATGTGATTCATTTCCATCTTATTCAACTGATCTGATAAAAATGGGGGTTCAAAATCATGAAAGTGTTCTATTTATATAGTATAGTTATAATGTCACCTGGCGCACACGTTGAACAAATGATAACAGGTTTGACAGACAAGGATTTTTTTATACCTAGGGAAACCCCCACTCGTTACCAAGTAAGTACATTCTATAATGTTGGCACTTCCTTAGATACAACAGCCGGAAAAGATCACTGAGGAAAATCTCAAAACCAGAAAAAAATAAAACTTTTTTTTTTTTTAAATCTCAGTTGAATGCTTTTTAACTTGCACTGTCAGCTTTAATGTAAATTTGAGGTACAACATGGTCAGGAAATGTGTTATGTAATGAAATGAAGTTCATAAGGTCAATGTGCACCTATTTGACCCTCATGACCTCAACTATAAATCACTTTCTATTCAGGAATAGATATGTTGAAGCAAGGGTATACGTGAAGCCCATGCTAGTTAAATCTAGTTTCCTGCTGTTTGTTTTAAGCATATTTTACAATGACTATAATCAACTAAAACTTAAAATCTAGAAAAATACTCTGCTGAAACTAATTTTGATTGAACAGGATCATTTCTGTCACTTGGATAAGGTTCCTGGTATGCATCATCTTTAAAGTAACAATTTTCACTATTCTGCATTTGTATAGACCTTTTAGAGATCTAGACTGAGAATGAAAATTAAGGGAAAACAAAATAATCAATTGTTTTTCAACTTTTGAAAACACTTATGTTTTTATTCTTATTTCGATGTCTCACCAGTTTCTGCAATGATTTTGTATTAACATTTGAGTTCAGATATTGCCTTTTTGTATTGACGATAAGCATATGGTACACTTTTTTTCTATTCCTATGGCGATAATATTTAAAGTAGTTTAAGAAAGGCACTTAACAAAAGCATTTCTAATGAAAGATAATCAAATTGTGATACAATGTTGTTTTGAATATGTTTTATAGGGAGAGATTTAGATGGTATAAACCAAGAAAGAAGGTACTCATTTGCCAGCTTCTCGAGTGGATCTGAAGGACCACCTGTGCAAGAAAATGTCGAAATGCCACAGAAAATATCTAAGAAAGCTCCAATCTCAAAAAAACGGGTTGCGTCTTTTGCTCCCCCTTCTGCTCCTCCTCCTCCTCCAGCTCCTCCTCCATCCTCCAAAAAGTTTTCTGAAGTACCTGATTATCTGAAGTGGGCTGTTTCTAACGAGAATAAACCCAAGATAGCTGCTGCAGATCTTCTGGCTTCAAAACAGAGGTTACGTCATACTAAACCAAGAGAGCCAGGTAATAACTCCAGGTCAGATGTATGTTTGTAGTACATTTAATATATACACTTAATCAAGTAATAACTCAAATTTGACTGCTGTCTGTTGAGTTGTGACTGAAATAATAGGATGGGGAAAAAAAATCATTCCTTACCTAGATTGTGTGAGAGAGAAATCTCCAACCCTTAGGGGATTTACTTTGGTTGTCCCACCCAAGGCTATACTGAGGGTTAGACAACCAAATTATCACCCAATGGATCGAGGTTTCCCTGTCACATCCTCAAGGTAGGGGAAGATTCTATTAATCAGCAAAATAAGGGAACTTATGCATCTACTTGAAAAAAAAAAAAATCTCACAAAGTAACTGTTCCCTGTTGTGTTTTATTATTAAGCAAGATGGAGCATAATAAAATTGTCTAGACAAGAGTACTGCATTTAGTGGACAGCTTTTTGACATTACAATTAAAGTGTACCATAAAGGCTGTATCAACTTGCTGTCTCTAAAGATAGTAACTCTGAGTCACTGACCTCCTCGTGATCCAACCAAAAGTGGTGTAGGAATCAGTTGTGTCATCTATTATAGATATGTGTACAGTATTATAAAATTTCATGTGCGTAAATTACTCTATACCTACATGTGTATGAATTGATGCATTCATGTTTTTTTAAGTTTGATAATTTTTTTCAATTTCAGTGAATTTGGACAGAACAAATTTGTTTGACAAATTTAAAATTGAAGATCATCTGTGCATGTATCTTGTTATGGTAAGTTCACCTTGTCTTATCGATTTTTTAGCCCAAACAAATTGCTCTTCTCCCGTAGTCTGTTGTTCATCCTTAAACAACTTTTTTTATCACTATTTCTCAAAAAGTACTAAACATGTCTTGCTCAAACTTCATGTTAAGGTTCCCCTTGGTCCATAATTGTGCATGTTCCATTTGAGACTGATTGGATAAACAAGATGACCACCAGGCAGCCATCTTGAATTTTGAGAGGTCAAATTTATCATGTCTCAAGAAGTACAGATGTTCCTCAGATTCTCCTTGGTTCATAGCTTCGCGTGTTTCACTTTGAAGCTGATAACTGTTCAAGTTTGCGTATGATATTGCTATTTCTCAAGAAGTAAACAATTCTTAAAGCTTGTAGAATATCATCAAAATTTTATTTGTCATAATTAAAGTATTAAAGTGATAAATTAGGAAATGAAATTAATCAATTAAGAAAAATAACAGTTTTAGGTGGAATTATTTTATTGAAATGGATATATAATATATATTAATCTTATTCAGTATACCTGGTTAGACTTAATTTGGTATTACATATGCATGTATATATGGAGGAAAATGCTTGTGAATGCTGAGCAGTAGTGGTAATGATTTACTTTGTATTTTGTTTTATATTTTCTAGGACCATTTGGAGAGTAAGATCACAGAATGGTCTCAAATCCAAGTATTGAACTTGGCAGGTGTGGAGCAGGTCACAGATATGTTTTTCCTGGCGATGAAGTTTCAGCAGGTCAGACTGCCTGGCCTGAGTTCTCTGACACTGACAGGTAAAGTACAGTATGGCACTGAATAAAACGGGAATCATCAGGGTCATTGGTTATTTATCAGACTGTATAAAGCCATTACATTCTATTTGTGAATGGTGAAGTGAACACTTGGTGAATATGGATTTATCAGTGAAGGGAGATCAAATATTTGACTCTGTAAAAGTTCCTAGTACATGTACATGTATATTTGTTTTGGTATATTTTGATTACCTGAGCTCTGTTTGTTTATCAGGTTGCCATAACATCACTGACGAGGGGATCCGTTGGCTGAGTGATATGCCAAATCTTAATCTAGATGAGGTATGTTCTTTTGATTTACCTTCCTGATAAAAAATAGAGTTGCATACAATTTTTTCATCTAATATGGAAATTTGTTTGCAATGGTAACAAGTTATGAAGGAGGATGGGACATCTGACTGTGATGAGGTTTTCTGGCACCTCAGACAGAGATATCTCACGTCATACCCCATGCTAGTTTTTCTATCTCGTCTGATCTGTCAGATACCTTTACATGACATTTTGCAGAATTTTTACACTGCGATGTACTCATCCGCTCTTAACGGCTTGAGATTGACAATCTGCATTTTAAATATTCTGTTTTGTCGTTAAGTGTTTTGTTTTGATGTTGTTAGATATCTGATGTTATAGATAAAATATAATCTTAATGTGAAATACAATTTACATTGTCTTCTTTGTAAGGAAGTACTTCATTTTTACGGGGAAGCATTCAAATGTAGCTTTAGTAGTGTAGATGTAATTTTTATTTGAGGCCCCAGACGGGATACTTGTAGTCTTTAGCAAAATTGAATACTTCCTTCAAACTAAAAGGTGCGAGATTTTTTTTGTTACTTGTAACTAAGCAAGATCGGGTTATATTATCTCAGTCTCGGGCTAAGAATTTGTAACATCCCAACCTTGGCTTACGCCTCGGTTGGGATTATGTTACAGAATCTTAGCCCTTGACTGAGATAATCCGATCTCTCTCATTTACAGGTAATATTGTTGCTGCTACTTTTCAGAAACTACTGAAAAGATCACAATCTCATAGGTCTGAAGTTGTGCCGACGTCAAATTAAGGCAAATCATATTTTGCTTGAACATTGTAGGTAAAATCTAATACCCATTTTTCATAGAAAGTACTATATATAAGGATTGATGATTGAATTTGGTATGTTTGATCCTGTTTGTCCTTAATTGTGCATAATCCAATTTTTTAATGCATTGAAAAAATTAAATCTCTACCAGGCATCCATCTGGGATTTTGCATATAAAGTATTTTATCACTGTTTCTAAGTAACTGCTAAAAGTATCATGGAAGACATATAGTATACATGGTCCCTTAGTCCCTGATTGTGTCTGCTTGAATTTTGGGTGAATCATTTTGAAAATTTCCACCAGGCTATCTAAGATTTTGTGTGGGGGACTACATGAAAAGCATATTAGAACTGTTTTTAAAAAAAAATACTAATTTAAGGGATCCATAGTTGTATATGCTTTAATTTCAGATGGATCCCAAAAATAAAATGGGTGCCAGGCAGCTTTCTTCTTTCTTGGATTTTACGTGTCATGTTTAATTTGTTACCACTATTTCTCAGAAACTACTGAAACAGGACCATGATGAAACATGGTTGTATATGATGTCATTTGTGTTTGAATTTTATTGATGTGGATATACAGGCAGCAATGTCTACTTCCACTAATATCCTAGCTATTATATCCTATTATAAATTCAGGTGGATTGTAAAAATAAAATGGCCACCCGGTTAACTTTAATTTGGTATGGATCATTAAATGGATCGTGATGAAACTTGGTATGTGTGATCCAATATGTCCATAAGTGTTCATACTCCAATTAGAGATACCCTCAAAGAACATTTTTCAATCTTGTTTGCATGATCCCCATTCAGATTCCTGTACAGGTGCTTGTTCATAAAGAGAAATGAGAAATGAAGAGTAAAGAACCTACATAGCAACAACATTTGTGACCTTTTACCTTTAGTATTCTGAAATCTCTTATTTCTGTTGCAATTTTTTTTATTCACAGATTACATTAAAAGGCTGTAAACATTTGACCACCAGAAGCATTTTCCGACTGTTTGGTAGGCACAGCCCACCTAACTTTATAGACCTTGCCTCAACATCGTGTGGGTTTTTTCCAAGCCATCTGCCAGGTAAAACTGTAGGGTGGATTTTATAGCAAACATCTTTGGTATGTGGTTTCACTTGTTGTAAAGCTATATCATGTAACATCATGAGCCACATCTGTTTACAGTAATACAGAATGAAGTATTGATATCAACAGTCCCAGCCTGACCAATCTTCCCCGAGCTATAAGTATCCCGTAAAGCTGGCTGGCAGTATCATTATCAATGCAGTCACTTAAGTGACTATGTGTTTGGTCGATACTACAATAATGTGCAGCATTCAGGCTAATCATTTTACTTTAGAACCAGCAAAACAAATTTGAGCGTCAACATTTTATTTTAAACAAGTTCTTCTGAATAACGAAGAGGTCTAGGGTGATGATATTTTTCCAGTAGAATGCTAGTAAGAAGGACTCTCAAATCTGTTCCAGGAATTGACCTTAATCTACTTTCAAGGTCACAGAGGTAAAATTGGTTAAAACATTGAAATGACTTCTCTTGAAAAACCAAAAGGCTTAGGGTGATGACATTTGGCCAGTATCGTGCTGGGATGAAGGGCAGTCAAGTTTGATCAAATGAATGACCTAGCTTATCCTCTTTGATTACTTTGATCAAAATTAACTCAGAGGCCTGATTTGTTTAGACATTTAATTGGATGACCTTGACCAACTTTCATGATGACAGTTATGTTATCATATATAACAACTATTGTACATACACTTACAGCGCAGCCAAATCGACAACTCATACACATTTTACACCTTTTTGTGCATACACTTCACTGGTCATTTGTCTGATGAAGGTGACAGTGTACATATCGTACTAGTTATCGAAATGTCACATAAAAAATTGTATTGGTTGTGTAGAAAGAACTTTTCTTGATAAATAATAACTTTTTCTGAATATCAAGGAAGCCTGGGCAAATGCTATGTGGCTTGTAGCATGCTCGAGATGTCAAGTTTGTTGATAGAATTTTAAAGTCACTGAATACCATATATTGGTACTGTAGCTTGTGTTGACAATTCTCACAAATGAACACCAAAATACAACATCTTAGAAAATAGTTTATTTTGAACTACATTAATCAGTATGATGGTGTTAATTCCAAAAACACTCAATGATTTTACAACTTTTCATAAGCATTGGATCAAGTAAATTCTTTTAAACTAAGTGTTTTATCACAATCTTTTGTAGCAAAGTATATTTCCCAAGTGAACTTAAAGGGTTGCCCTCTGATATCACCGCCCTATGATGACTACAGCAAAAGGACTGCCAGTTCCTTGATAGGTAAGTTTTCAGTAGAATCAAAATGGTTTCAGCAATTAGCTAACCATTGTACTTCCATACCACAGAACATATATCTGGGACACAGGTGATTCCAGGTGATAACAAGGTACCCCAGATAGCCAAGATATGTAGAGTATTCTAGATATCCAAACTGTACATAGAGGTTCCCCAACATGTGGCAGTTATAGTAATCATGTTCATCTAACCTGAGTTAGTTAATTCTTACGTTGTATAAAGACACATGGTTTAACGAGTGATTTTTACAATCTTAAATACAAGATATAGACAAACATGATATAATCAACAATCAAAAGTTTGGGGAAGTTTTTCTCTCACAACATTCAGATATCATATCTAGAAAACCATGTTCCTCTTGGGAACACATTATTCCTGTTTCCGATCGTGGAAAGTATTCATAGCCATGGACTGTATGTTATAACCTTGTAAAACAAATAAGATTTATATTATAATGGTATTTGTTATATTTACAGATAAAACATTAGAATCGTATAACACCTACAAGCTGTTGGTTCTACATGATCCAGAAAGTACACCCAAAACTGGACTTTTCACCAAACAGCCTCTGGATGCTGACCATGTATTGAGTGTCCAGAGGGATTGGGTACTGAACACTGGAGCTGACCAGAAGTCATCCAAGATGTGCTACAATGTGTACGAGTTTTTCACAGGAAAGGTCAGTGTGAACCTCAAGGCTATAAATATAGGAATCAATAGATGTTCATTGAAATAACTGATTACCCTTATTATTCTTCACCTTTAATTCACTGCTCATGTACTTTGATCCCCTGTTAATGAAGAATAATTATTTATTACATTTTTGCCAGTGAAATAGTGGATTCAATCAACTTGACAAAACTGATATCTTTCACACTGTGACAAATATCAATTTCACTTTTTGGTATTGACCAATCATAGCGGTATCTTCTATTTGCTGCATTCAAAGGCAACAATTTTTTGTTCAGATTCAAATGAAGCGACGGTAGAATAAGTTGTTCTTATGGTAAAGGTTTGGTACACACACTTAAGTATTTACATAAATATATAATGAATAACATTTTTATAAGCAACCATACCAGAAAATAGCAGAAAACGTCGGAATTGTATTGAGTATCCCATTCAAAATGGTGCACAGCCTTGTTGTCAAGCGTGACGTCATTGGAATATGGCGCTAATTATTTCGCTTCTGATTCCCGCCCTTTTTAATGCATTACATTTTTCATGTTTTATGCTTAAAAATGTAATAAATAGAAAAAATATATTTCACTCGTGTGGCTAATATTTTGATATTTTTCACTCGTGCTGCGCACTCCTGAAAAATATAAAAATATTAGCCACACTTGTGAAATATATTTGTTATTACTGAAGACACCATTAAATATCCTCTATATATTTGTGTTTATTTCTGGTTGGTTTAATAGTTAGTTAGTGAAAGAGAATGGATATCCATTACTGCACAGTAACCACTAATTCAGTTTCCTTATTTCGAATGATATAGCAAGTTCAGTCAAACAAGGAAGGAAGTAAGGACAATCTTTTTTTCCACATATTACTCTGTACTTGTCTCCCCCCCGGCTGCAAGACAATTTTTTAACCTCCTCCCCTGACAACAACAATGATGGAAACTACTACTCCTCTTCCTCTGAAGAATGCAATGATTACAAGGATGACGAGTACTTGACTTATTTATGTATTTGTTCCTCCTCCACCTTTGTGAGATTTTTACACTGAACCATATACTTGTTCCCTTGCAACAGTTGTGAGAACTTAAAAACAGAACTGACCTTTCACTGTTAACATCATGTCGTACTTTCTCTTCTCCAAGGCTTTGGAAACATTAATCCTTTTAATTCACCAATGACTTTGTACATGTTCTAGGGCTGTGAGAACTGGGTGCTGAGTAACGGCTGTGTCATTGTACTGCCGTTCTCCAACACAGACGACATAACAGCAAAGAGACTAGCATCACAGATCATGTCAGTTATTGGCCAGGTAAATTAATTGAAATTACATTTGAATTTTCCCCTATTGCTAAATTATTGATTTGTTGAATTGAAATTACATGTTAAGTTTCAACTTCTGTTAATCATTGATTCGTTGAATTGAAATTAGATTTTTAGTTTCCACTTTTGCTAAATCATTGATTCGTTGAATGGAAATTAGATTTTGATTTTCCACTTTTGCTAAATCATTGATTCGTTGAATGGAAATTAGATTTTAATTTTCCACCTCTGCTAAATCATTGATTTGTTGAAATGAAATTAGATTTTAATTTTCCACTTTTGCTAAATCATTGATTTGTTGAATGGAAATTAGATTTTAAGTTTCCACCTCTGCTAAATCATTGATTTGTTGAAATGAAATTAGATTTTAATTTTCCACCTCTGCTAAATTATTGATTTGTTGAATGGAAATTAGATTTTATTTTTCCACCTTTGCTAAATCATTGATTCGTTGAATTCAAGTCCTGATGAATTGAGTGGTGAAAACAAAACTATGTTTTTCTTTCCAAACAAGGCATACATCTTTGCTTTGAAACAAATGCAGATTTTTTACAAGTATTGCTAAAGGAGAGTGAGATATGAGACAGCGCTACACAGCGATACAAAGGGGTTCTACTTTGATAAGTTTTATGGAAGTGAATTTTAAAGAGAGATGTTCCATATAAGAGCAGTCTTGCTAGACAGGTTCCAGTGTAGTGATTTGATCAGACTTTTGATTTCAGTTGAGATCAGTATCTCTATACAGGTTTTGCTATATAAGCTTCAGGACAAAGCTGATCTGCTGCAAGGTATCAAAGTATAGCTATATCATATAAACCTGTGATTACCCATAAAGATGATCGTCTCTAAACAAGTTTTGTTATAAAATTGTCATATAAGACAGCTGGTTATATGTCTAAAAGGTAGTCTTTATCTTAATACCATTTATAATGATACATGTAATAGAAACTGCATTGATTGAGGAGAAAGCACATCTTCCCCACTGTCATTTTGTTAGTACAATATATATGGTAGTTAAAAGATACATATTAATTGGTTACACAAACTAAAATTTATTATATCACAGTTATCTTCACTGGAAAACTTACTACAAACTGTAAACTGTAAGGTGGTCGGGTGGTGCAGTGGATAGCACACTTGCCTTTCACCAAGGCGGCCGGGGTTCGATTCCCCGATCGGACGTGAAAAGGTATGGGGTCAAATGCCCGACCACGTGGGTTTTCTCCGGGTACTCCGGTTTCCTCCAACAATAAGATCCCCTCACGATAACTTGTTTCATAATTGTTGTAAAATAAATAAAGTTTATATCTACAAACTGTATTGTATTGGTCTAGCTACATGTGATTTTATACAATGGTAGTCTCTCAAGTTTTACTGTGGGTAGGACGTCATAAGATAGGTGATCACTAAATAAAGTGGTTTCCATTTTATTGTGGTAGTCATGCTGTTACAATGTCCAGTGTGTATTTTCAATTCAAGCATTCAATATTGATCTGTGTTAGTGTGTTCTGGAGAAGTGATTTATTTGAATCATTCTATTGTGAATTCCATTCTTTCTGGAAATATGTATAATTATTAAGATATAATGATAAAATACTATCTTTTTCTTTGGGACACATTTACGTAAGTATTAATGATTTAGATAATCTCAAATGTATACCTTCCTACTGCAGTACCCAGAGAATGCATTTGTTTTGGCTGATCTTTCACCTGTAAGTGATGACAAGGCAACACCAATGCTGGACAAAGTCAAAGAGATCCTGAAAGGCTTAGCAGACTACATAGCCGGCTCACGGACATACAGAAGGTGAGGGTGACAGTGTTACAACACATAGCTAGCTAACAGACATACAGAAGGTGAGGGTGATAGTGTTACATCGCATAGTTTGCTCACAGACATACAGAAGGTGAGGGTGATAGTGTTACCCCACATAGCTAGCTCACAGACATACAGAAGGTGAGAGTGATAGTGTTACACCACATAGCTAGCTCACAGACATACAGAAGGTGAGGGTGATAGTGTTACACCACATAGCTAGCTTACAGACATACAGAAGGTGAGGGTGATAGTGTTACGTATCACATAGCTAGTTCAAAGACATACAGAAGGTGAGGGTGATAATATTACACCTCGTAGCTAGCTAACAGACATACATAAGGTGAGGGTTATAGTGTTACACCACATAGCTAGCTTACAGAAGGTGAGGGTGATAGTGTTACGTATCACATAGCTAGTTCACAGACATACAGAAGGTGAGGGTTATAGTGTTACACCACATAGCTAGCTTACAGAAGGTGAGGGTGATAGTGTTAGACGACATAGCTAGCTTACAGACATACAGAAGGGGAGGGTGATAGTGTTACATCACATAGTTTGCTCACAGACATACAGAAGGTGAGGGTGATAGTGTTACATCACATAGTTTGCTCACAGACATACAGAAGGTGAGGGTGATAGTGTTACATCACATAGCCGGCTCACGAACATACAGAAGGTGAGGGTGATAATATTACACCTCATAGCTAGCTAACAGACATACATAAGGTGAGGGTGATAGTGTTACACCACATAGCTGGCTCACGGACATACAGAAGGTGAGGGTGATCATAGCTAGCTTACAGACATACTGAAGGTGAGGGTGATAGTGTTACATCACATAGCTAGCTTACAGACATACGGAAGGTGATAGTGTTACATGTACACCACATAGGTAGCTCACAGACATACAAAAGGTGAGGGTGATAGTGTTACATCGCATAGCTAGCTCACAGACATACAGAATGTGAGGGTGATAGTGTTACACCACATAGCTAGCTCACAGACATACAGAAGGTGTGGGTGATAGTGTTACACCTCATAGCTAGCTCACAGACATACAGAAGGTGAGGGTGATAATATTACATCACATAGCTAGCTAACAGATATAGCTATTCCACTATTAATATTCCATTGGCTGACAAAAGTTTGTGATAACAGTAACGATATTGCTGAGACATAGTGGAGGGAAATTCATTGTTTTTACTTTTTCCGTCAGTTTGTCAATACAGCATCGTTATTAGAATTTGCATTTACTGTCATTATTTCTCTTAATACTAAAAGTCTGACATTTATCAATCTTCAAATATGTATACATCTTGATTACTAAACCAATATATCAAATATTGGTCACTCTAACTTATGTATAAGTCTGCTTCTCTGACTTTTGTTACACTCTGCGTTTGACTCCATTAATATTATACTCAGTAGACATTCAATATTCATCAAATTTTGTAATGGACAGATCTTCAGTGCAATACTAATGCATCAAATGTAGGTCACTGTCTTGTTCTTATAAAACAGAAACACTTATTTATAAATGTCAAGAATATATTCAAGATTTTCTTTCATTGAATTGCAGTCACTTTCACTCACTCACGGTCGTTGATCTGGTGACTTCAGATATTTTTATTTTTTTTATTAAACTTTATGCAAACAAGTATGAGAATAACTGGGAAGAGTTAATATATGAAGGTTTCAAGGTCAAGCCCAAGATTGTTGTTGCTTTTTATAGAAATTCATCAACTCATTCAGTGTGATCACTAGAGAAAGTTAATTTTGTAACAGATTTAATATTTAAATATTTAAAACTTAATACAAATGTCAAGACTAACATGGCAGCAAGGATGTATTACAGATATATTTTAGTTTTTTTTTGTTTTTTTTTATATTTAGTCAAGAAGATAAGTGGGTTTTAACAGAACACAACTTTGATGACCAAATACAGATGGGATTGAATCAGAGCCTCTTTGACAGCCTGACTCAGCTGTTGGTCAGCCATCAGGAACTCCTATGTACTGTCAGCCTGGTAAGTAATCCTTTGTACCGATGCACCAAACTGGCCTTACAATGTACCCAAGGGTCAAAATGTGGCTATAAAATGTAACGTGCCAAGAGGGCAGCCATCTAGCTGCTGACTACAATCAATGTTGTTTAAGTAATGAACCAAGGATAAACCACATCACTGGACAACCTTGGGACATGCTCAATAGTTGTAACATGGAGTTGCACACTGGCTAATTTGGTGTCTTCTATCACTTAGAATTTGTTGTTTATACCTATTGTTTTAGAACATTATGTAATTTTCAAAATAAACTCTGTCTGCATGAAGTAATTGGGCATCTGTTACAAAAGGAGCAGTCTACTTTCAAAATTTTTATTTTTTACACCAAATCATCACTAAATGATGTTATATGCAGTGTATATAAGGTAAAACTTGGTACTAACAACCTACACTGAAACCAATTCAAGTCATTAGTTCCCTGTAGTAAAACAAAACATGTTTAATAAAAACCTAGTGAACGTAAGTTATTAGTTCTTCACAGCAAAAATATGTTAAAATGAACCCCAGGGGACATCAGTAATTCATTCTCTACAGTTAAATTTGTTTAAAGCAAACCTTAGTTGAACCTATAAAAAATAGTTCTCTTCAGTAAAACAAACTTTAAAATGAATGTCAGGAAATCTAAATTATTTATAGTTCACTATTTTTAGAATTGAATACAGAGTTTGATGTTTCTGTTCGTTAGCCTGGAAATTAACATTTCTTCATTATCAAAATAAATTCAAAGTGTGATTGCGTAACTTCCAAAAAATGTTCGTTATCATTATTTATAATTCTTCTGTTTTAGGCAAAAGACCAAGAACATTCGTTCCTGAAAACAGCGACTGAACATTTAGGGGTTGTCTTTCCTTGGCATCAAGTGCAGATGCTCTCTCTGACAATAAGGGCCTTTGATGTAATATTGAAGACAGGAAAGAATATGCCGCTTGTTTCTTCTTTGTCTGACATAAAGAAAGCTTGTCCTGTTGACATAAAGTTCACCTTTAACCCCCGCTCAGGCTACAGTGAGATAGGCATGGCGCTAGAGGTCCTCCATGACAAGGTATGTGGTATTTTATCAAGTTTATCCCTAGAGATACTACATCCCTGCTGACCTGTCAGTGTTCCACTTTATACTGGGAAATGTTTGCCTAGTCAAACTTTCACCCCTCTTCCGTAAAATCTGAATCTGCCTTTCACATTTATTTACTATGTAAATTATGTTGTTGACTTATGTTCCCTGTATTGATAAGTTTGCACAGATTCCAGAGGGCGAAACAAAGGTGAAAGGTATCAAGTTCTAGTATCTACTCGATCATTGACTCTATAATTTAGAGTGGCCAGATCGTAAGTTTATATTTACCTAAAATATCACTGGCTAGTACTCAACACAGTCTTTCTTGACAGCAATAATTCAACAATATAACGTACCTCAGTGAGACCTGAGCTAAATTAAGGTCGTATAAAAGAAAACCATCTAAAAGTATCTAAGACCTATAAATCTATATAATTTTATAATTATTATGCAATTATATGAAAGTTTGTATGATTGTAAAATGATAGTGTCTTATTATTCTTGCTGTCACAGATAAGTTACTTACAATATTAAATACTTATTTTTCTTAGATAAAGGAGGTGAGGTGGGTTTTTTTTATAAATTGAATAATCAGAAAATCTGGTATGTTACAGGGTGCCGTTGTGTACTTCCCAAATATGAGCAGGAAGCCAGCTGTGCAGAATATTGAAAGTTTGGTGAACCTAGTCAGGCTGGGGGGTATTATGCCCCATCGAGTGGACATACCTGGGCTCGGGCCAGAAACCCCCTGCTGGAGGAGGGACGACTTTAAAGCCTTCTACAAAAACCTCTCAGATGTATGTTGTACATGTATTGTGTAAAGTTATATCAAGGATTTGTACAATAACCTTAGTAATGTCATTTTCTATAACTGTTGGATATATTTTAAATCAGTTAATTTTCTAAAAAAAATATCATTTTCAAAAGATAAAGACTATGCTTGTGAGAATTTAAATAATTATGTAAATACACAATAGCAAGAATAATCATTTATAGTATATTGAATTTAAACAAAACAGCTTGGATAAACAATTAATTTTATTGATAAGGAGTATTCAAATTTATTTATATTTTTGTCATACTTGTGTATATCTATAGGAGCAGATCAACCTATTTCTAGACGTCCTGACAGAGCAGGGTTTGGTGTTTAGGTTCCCATGTTCCCTCAAGGACCCAAAGTTTAAAGACACACTTGTCTATGTGATGTCTGAGGACCTCCCTAAAGATCCTGATACACCAGTAGTAAGTACTGAATGCTAATTACCTTCCTGAGAATCTAGACTGACATATGAAAAATACTATTGTAGTACCCTCCCCTAACAACCAGATATATTGGTGTAAAGTAAGGAATTGTAATTGCCTCCCCTAATTATCCAGATTGAAATGATCTCCCCTGGTTATGAAGATATACTTGTGGTAGTTTGTGAAGTGTAATTATCTCCCCTGATAATCAAATTATACTTGTGGTAGTTAGTGAAGTATAATTATTTCCCCTGATAATCAAGATATACTTGTGGTAGTTAGTGAAGTGTTATTATCTCCCCTGATATTCAAGTCATACTTGTGGTAGTTAGTGAAGTGTAATTATCTCCCCTGATAATCAAGATATACTGGGGCACATTCACGTATCTGGTTGAAACGGTTGAACTGATTGAACCTGTAAAGAAAACGACAGGCACAGATCTGAACCGAGGCTGACCTCAGGAAAATTTGGCACGTGTGGATTGAGGGGTTCAGACGTAGCTGACCAAAACTAAAATGCTGACTATATTGCCAATTTTTGTTATTTCTTTTCTAAAACAATTTCAAGTCACATGTAGTTTTTAAGATACATTATGTAATTCATTGGACGGATGAAAGAAGGGCATAATATTATTGATACATTGTTTTTTATTCTCCAAAACTGTGTATTTTTAGCTCTGCTTATAGAACGGTCCAAGTGCGTTCGTTTATCATGGAATATTTCTGCACCACATGAACCATTTCAACCGGGATATACGGTAGTAATGGTACATTTGGTCTAGAAAATTAGAGAGTTAGTTATGATTGTATTTCCATCTTTAATACAGCACTTTAGTCAACTGAAATAGTACTATAAACAATGTGTATAACCCTAAGATAATTGCTCTAAAATATGTTGTGGGTTTTTTTTCAAATCTTTTAGGATGAAATTTGGCTACCAGACTTACAAACTGGATTTGTACAGAGAGATGCTTATCTCACCTTCCCTTGTCTGCCCCATTGGCTATTCCCCTGCTTTCTCAGGTAAGGTATTACTTAGTATCTTAGATTTGCCTTTAAGTTCAGTTTTCTCAAGAAAGGTATCTCACTTAAATCTCTGATTTCCAGAAATTTATGATAAAGGAAGAGAATGCATAGACATAGTGATATTTATTTCAATTTATTTTTTAGGTTTTTTGTATATGCAATACGACACAATTGCTCTTACTCATATCGGCCCTCGCCATGCACATCACACCCCAAAACCTGTATCAGCCCGCAAGACCTGTATCACACTCCTTTTGGAAAATTTTCGTTTTTCAATACTTCAAAAGAAAAATAGATCATAAGAAATTTTTATCCGTATTTTATTAGTAAGGATATGTAATAAACAGAATAAAATATGCCTTTTTCCATCTCACACCCCGTATCAACCCTTGACCAATATCAGGTTGATGCTGGGTGTGAGATGGAAAAAGACATGCATTTATCTCTATGGAATTCCAAGAAAAACATAAATATTACCACTATAATACAGACTCAAGTCTTTCTTCTGTCATCATTTCAGAAAGTTACAGGAGACCTCCCAGATTGTGTTGATGTGGAAGTCTGGACTCCTCATGCGTCAGGGCCCTGTCATGGTCCTGGTGGAACTCCTTACTAACGAGATCAGTCAAGGTAAGTGTCCAGGTAGAACTCCTCATTAACGAGATAAATCAGGGTAAGTGTACTGGTGTAACTCCTCACTAATGAGATCAATCAGGTTAAGTGTACAGGTGCAACTCCTTACTAACGAGATCAGTCAAGGTAAGTGTCCAGGTAGAACTCCTCATTAACGAGATAAAGCAGGGTAAGTGTACTGGTGTAACTCCTCACTAACGTGATCAATCAAGATAAGTGTATAGGTGTAACTCCGCACTAATGAGACCAATCAAGGAAAGTGTATAGGTGGAACTCCACGCTAATGAGATCAATCAAGGTAAGTATACAGGTGTAACTCCACACTAATGGGATCAATCAAGGTAAGTGTACAGGCGCAACTCCTTACTAACAAGATCAATCAGGGTAAGTGTCTAGGTGTAACTCTACACTAATGAGATCAATCAAGGTAAGTGAACAGGTGTAACTCCTCACTAATGGGATCAATCAAGGTAAGTGTACAGGCGCAACTCCTTACTAACAAGATCAATCAGGGTAAGTGTATAGGGGGAACTCCACACTAATGAGATCAATAAAGGTAAGTGTACAGGTGTAACTCCGCACTAATGAGACCAATCAAGGAAAGTGTATAGGTGGAACTCCACACTAATGAGATTAATCAAGGTAAGTGTATAGGTGTAAATCCACACTTATGAGATCAATCAAGGTCTTACTAACGAGATCAGTCAAGGTAAGTGTCCAGGTAGACCTCCTCATTAACGAGATAAATCAGTGTAAGTGTACTGGTGTAACTCCTCACTAATGAGATCCATCAAGGTAAGTGTATAGGTGTAACTCCGCACTAATGAGACCAATCAAGGAAAGTGTATAGGTGGAACTCCAAACTAATGAGATCAATCAAGGTAAGTTGGTGTAACTCCTCACTAATGAGATCCATCAAGGTAAGTGTACAGGTGCAAGTCCTTACTAACAAGATCAATCAGGGTAAGTGTCTAGGTGTAACTCCTCACTAATGGGATCAATCAAGGTAAGTGTACAGGTGTAACTCCTCACTAATGAGAGCAATCAGGGTAAGTGTACAGGTGCAACTCCTTACTAACGAGATCAGTCAAGGTAAGTGTCCAGGTAGAACTCCTCATTAACGAGATAAAGCAGGGTAAGTGTACTGGTGTAACTCCTCACTAACGTGATCAATCAAGATAAGTGTATAGGTGTAACTCCACACTAATGAGTTCAATCAGGGTAAGTGTATAGGAGGAACTCCACACTAATGAGATTAATCAAGGTAAGTGTATAGGTGTAAATCCACACTTATGAGATCAATCAAGGTCTTACTAACGAGATCAGTCAAGGTAAGTGTCCAGGTAGAACTCCTCATTAACGAGATAAATCAGGGTAAGTGCACTGGTGTAACTCCTCACTAATGAGAGCAATCAGGGTAAGTGTACAGGGGTAACTCCACACTAATGAGATCAATCAAGGTAAGTGTACAGGTGTAACTCCTCACTAACGTGATCAATCAAGGTAAGTGTATAGGTGGAACTCCACACTAATGAGATCAATCAAGGTAAGTGTAGAGGTGCAACTCCTTACTAACGAGATCAATCAGGGTAAGTGTCCAGGTGCAACTCCTCACTGCCGAGATCAATCAGGGTAAGTGTACAGGTGTAACTCCACACTAATGAGATCAATCAGGGTAAGTGTACAGGTGTAACTCCTCACTAATGAGATCAATCAGGGTAAGTGTATAGGTGTAAATCCACACTTATGAGATCAATCAAGGTAAGTGTATAGGTGTAACTCCACACTAATGAGACCAATCAAGGTAAGTGTATAGGTGTAAATCCACACTTATGAGATCAATCAAGGTAAGTGTATAGGTGTAACTCCACACTAATGAGATCAATCAAGGTAAGTGTACAGGTGTAACTCCTCACTAATGAGATCAATCAAGGTAAGTGTACAGGTGTAACTCCACACTAACAAGATCAATCAAGGTAAGTGTACAGGTGTAGCTCCTCACTAATGAGATCAATCAAGGTAAGTGTACAGGTGTAACTCCTCACTAATGAGATCAATCAAGGTAAGTGTACAGGTGTAACTCCACACTAATGAGATCAATCAGGGTAAGTGTACAGGTGTAACTCCACACTAATGAGATCAATCAAGGTAAGTGTACAGGTGTAACTCCACACTAATGAGATCAATCAGGGTAAGTGTATAGGTGTAACTCCTCACTTATGAGATCAATCAAGGTAAGTGTACAGGTGTAACTCCACACTTATGAGATCAATCAAGGTAAGTGTACAGGTGTAACTCCTCACTGATGAGGTCACGTATGGATAGATTATATACTAAGGCTTTGAGTGGTCGGGGACAAATGGGAGTTTAAGGAACAACAGGGTATTCAAGCAATGGCAGTTTGAGTAATCAGAGGTGAATTGATAAAGAATAAATAAGAACATGTTCTGGACAAAGCGAAACATTTGAGTAATGCGAGCCAGGTAAGTGGGGTTTCACTGTAATTGTCGAGATAAGAGTACAGGTGAATTTCCTCACTTACGAGGTCTGTCAAGGTAAAAGTTACAGGATGATGGATATTTCTTATGCTTCATGTATTTTAAAAGTGTAATATAAATGGAAAGTATTAATATACAATTTTTATAGTACATGTGCACACGTACCTACACACAAATACCACCCTTTACCATAGCTAGCATGTTTTGTGGTAGGTTGAGTCATTGTATGATTGTAATGTTCGTTATATATATCAGTATGTACAATATTTTACAGATCTACCAGCCATTGTGATAAGTGCCCGGGTGGCCGACTCTAAATTGTTTGATACTCTATTCATCACTTTCAACAACGTCAAGACAATTTTGGAAGCCATGATGCACTCAAGAAGAGTATTTGCTGTGGTAAGCAGAACCTATAGAATATTGAAAACGCATGTTCATATTACAAATAACAGATGTTTGCAGAAAAACAATTCGGCTATCAGTTAGATGTCTTCAGTGTACTTCTATATATCAGCATACCTTCTTTGGTTTGGTTCTGACATGAGTGAACTGTTTGGTTAAAAAAAGAAATCAAATCTGGTGGAGGACTATGGACTGTTTAGCAATGCCTTGCCTTTTTACTATTCATTTGCGAAGATATTGTCATGAAAAGAGTATAGGGGATTTTATTTTTTTTAGATTTTTCTGATCGAAATTTCGAGCTTAACCGAATTTGTTACACACACTGTACAAGGCTCAAAGTACATAGAAATTGACTCTGTGTGGAGTTTAATGCATAACATTATACATTGTTATTTAATCCTGTACACTGCTTGCACAGAAAACGATTTGCTGTAAGATCTGTAACCCGACCAAAAACAGGAGGCATGCCCTGAGTGCTGAACACAACTGTTGTCATGTGAAGGAGATGGATGTCAAAGTGAGCGAGAACGTGATCAAGTGTAGAAAAAAAGAAAAGGAAGTCATGATCACCAAACAGGAGTTTGTTGGCTCTGGTAGGCTTTCTTCTACAAGTTCAGAAATAATCACAGAATTATTAACTGCTACAGATTCTGAAATTACAAGTTCACAATAGTATTAGGGCCCCGTATCGGAGATAAGGGTGCCCTATAGTAATCACTCTGTCTGTCTGTCTGTCTGTCTGTCTGTCCACAAATTCTGTTCCTTGCTGATAACTTTGGTATTTATAGACCGATGTACATGAAACTTGGTCAAGATGTTCAGTTCACAAAAATACCCATTAAGGGTCAAAAGTCAAGGTCAAAAGTCAAGATCATTAGGTTCAAAGGTCAAGGTCAAATTTTACATCTTTTCACTGATGAACATTTTGTTATGATATTTTGAAACAAAGTTGATCAGAATTAAACAAGGAGTCAACTGACCAAAGGTCAAGGTCAAGGTCATTGGGTCAGGGGTCAAGGTCAAATTTTGTAGCTTTTCACTAATGAACATTTCGCTATGACATTATGAAGCAAAGTTGTTTGGAATTAAACAAAGAGACACTGAGGTAAAAAGCCGATGTCAAAGGTCAAGGTCATTAGATTCAAAGGTCAAGGTCAAATTTGCATCTTTTCACTGATGAACATTTTGTCATGACATGATGAAGCAAAGTTGATCAGAATTAAACAAGGAGTCAACTGACCAAAGGTCAAGGTCATTGGGTCAAAAGTCAAGGTTAAATTTTGTACCTTTTCCCTGATGAACATTTTGTTATGACATTATGCAACTGACCTCAGGTCCAGGTTACGGGCTCCAAAGGGTCAAGGTCAAGTTTTGTATTTTTCACTGATGAACATTTTGTTATGATATAAAGAAGCAAAGTTGGTTGGAATTAAAGAATAAGTCAACTGACCAAAGTTCAGGGTCACTGGGTTAATGGTCAAGGTCATTTGGGTCCAAAGGTCAAAGACAAAGTGGATCTCTGACTTTGACCCTGGCTCTTGATGGAGGAGGTATATGAGGTCAATTAAAACAAATCAAAGCTAACAAATGAGTATTGCACCGGTATTAATATTTCTGTTAGCCCAGCAAATATGGAGGTGGAAGGAAACAAGACTCACATCATAGTACATGTAAAATGTATATTTTTTCCTCCTTGCGATTCTTTTTGAAGTCCAAATGTCAAACGTCAAGTTCAGCTATATGGGCAGATTGCTTCTTGATGATTATGGGAGATATATTGCCACAAGACGGGGCCCTTACTGACCTGTCAGTGTTCTAGTTGAATATTTATGAGTTTATCTTAAGGGTATATGTGACGTTCCTGAGACAAAGAATTCACTAGGTAGAGTTTTGCTAGAAGAAGTCAGTCATGTTACCCTTTATGGATAGTGAAACGGATCTGGTGAATCAGTTGATGACACCTTTAAAAGTTACACACAACAGTATGACACTTACATGTGGGTAATTCTAAATAGTTAATGCTATCAGGAAGGGAGACAACTCTAACACAAATTACTTTTTAAATGTGAAAGGGAGCTAATATATCCCTATACATATTAAACAAGGAAATGGGTTGAGGAATATGATCGTTGGAAAATGTATTGGGAAAGGCATGACTTTTAAATGCTTCATTGACCTATTCTAGCATCTTGAAAATTGATAAGTTTTGTCCACATACCAAGTACAATAAAAGATTACCAATAGGAAACTTGTAAATTTGGTCTGCAGTAGGCAACCAGGTGATATGTGGGAACGAAGATTGGGAACTTTTGCCAAACTTATAAGAATTCAATCCTTGTATGATATCGTAATCAAATTGCCAGTGGAATGTTATATTTCTAAAAGATATTTCTTATTTAAATGAAGCAGTTTTTCATCTTAAGACTGAACCAAAAATGTTGTTTTTGCAAAAATGTTGTTTTTAGAACTTCAAAATACGCTTTCATATTTCTTGTTATCAGAATCTTGAATCACTGTTTCTCAGGAAGGACAGATGAAGAAGAGCCACACTCATTATTAGTGTTCCTTTCTTGCAAAAGATGAATGAGTTGTGTCTATCTTTTGACTAATGAGTTGTGTCTATCTTTTGCCTACAGATCTGACTCCCCAGGAGCATGTCCCCAACCACTGTGATATGACGCTGTTGACACCCGCTGATAACAACACAATGTCCATGTCGGCCCGATGTTACTTATGTAACAACTGTAGTCTCAGGGGAATGAACTGCAAGAACAATCTACGTAATGGCATCAGTAGCAAGTAAGTTATTTTTATTTCACTTTAACAGTATCCAGTTAGGCAAACACCATAAATGACCCTTGTGATGAGACATTGAAATTGTTGATGCTCAAACCATGTTCAATTTGGTAATAGAATTTAATTATAATTTACATTGAGGCATTTACGCCTACCGTAAAGGAATCAACTTGCAGGCGTCATATCCCTATCGGCTGGTTTGCCTGACGTCTCAGATGTTCTTAGTAAGTAGGTCAGTTTGTTATAGGGACCTGATCAATTCAAAGTTGAGGTATGCAAAATAGTGAGCCGTTACTGATCAATTTAGAAAACCAGAAATCTATGAGTTTTCAGACTGATCTTGGAAGTGATTTCAACTTTATACATTAAAAACCATTTCTGTCTGAGATAAACTTTTTAATTGTCTAAACATCTGAATCACTAGATAATAACAGGTTTTTCATTGTTAAAATTGAACCACTATTTTTTTTAAATTTAAATTTCAGACATTGTAGCTGTAACAATGAGCTAAAGCTTTGTGCATACTGTGGTGTGTGTAAAGATTGTCTACAAACACTGTCGGTAAGTTACCTAGTACTTAGTATTGATACAGATTAATGTAAACTAAGGCTGTGTGTGTACTGTGGTGTGTGTAAAGATTGTCTACAAACACTGTCGGTAAGTTACCTAGTACTTAGTATTGATACAGATTAATGTAAACTAAAGCTGTGTGTGTACTGTGGTGTGTGTAAAGATTGTCTACAAACACTGTCGGTAAGTTACCTAGTACTTAGTATTGATACAGATTAATGTAAACTAAAGCTGTGTGTGTACTGTGGTGTGTGTAGAGATTGTCTTTGAATTTGATAGAATTTATTTTTTTTAAACTATTAAGAAAACATCTTTTAAGGTTACAATTTATAAATGAATTGAATTTTCATTTGAAATATTTAAAAGTTTGAAAAAACATTAACTTACAATTGATATTAATTCCAATTTTAAACTTGGTTTGAAAATATTTGTTCTGCATTTAATATTTTATTATAAAAGTTTAAAGGGATTTTTGGAAGGCAAATTAGCTTTATTTTTTTTTAAAGATTTTGCATTCAGCACACTTTCCTGAAAAAAGTATTACTGGGTAGGCCTAGACCTAGACCAACATAATTTTTACCAAGAATACCTCTTCGGTAGTATTATTTACTCCAAGCTTCAGATACAGTTTGGATCTTAGTTAATATGGTTTAGCAACTTTTAGCTCATCGGGTCCGAAGGACCAAGGTGGGCTTATGCCATACTGTGGTTTCTGTCGTTCGTACGTCAACAATTTCTTCAAACAACTTCTTCTTCTTAACCACTGATTGGAATTTAACTAAATTTGACTGGATGTATCCCTAGGTGGTGATGATTCAAAATTGTACAAATGGTGGGGCTGACCTCCAGGGGGCTGAGGGGCGGGGCCAAAAGGAGGCAATTTGGCTATATTGCTTTAAATGACTTCTTCTCTGGAACAAAGAGATGGATATCAACCATATTTGACTGGAAGCATCCCTAGTTAATTGGGATTCAAAAGTGTACAAATCGTGGAGCTGACCCCTCAGGTGGCTGAGGGGCGGGGCTAAAAGGGGATAATTTGGCTATGCTGCTATAAATGACTTCTTCTGGAGAACTTTACACTGGATATCAATCATATTTGGTCAAAAGTATTCATGGGAGGCAGGGATTCAAAATTGTACAAATGGTGGGGCTGACCCCCCCAGGGGGCTGAGGGAGGGGCCAAAAAGGGGGCAATTTGGCTTTATTGCTTTAAGCGACTTCTTCTCTGGAACTATGAGATGGATATCAACCATATTTGACTGGCAGCATCCCGAGGAAGTGGGGATTCAAAATTGTACAAATGGTGTGGCTGACCTTCCAGGGGGCTGAGGGGCGGGGCTAAAAGGGGGCAATTTGGCTTTATTGCTTTAAGCGACTTCTTCTCTGGAACTAAGAGATGGATATCAACCATATTTGACTGGAAGCATCCCGAGGTGGTGGGGATTTAAAATTGTACAAATGGTGGGGCTGACCCCCAGGGGGCTGAGGGGCGGGGCATAAAGAGGGCAATTTGGCTATATTGCTACAAACGACTTCTTCTGTAGAACTATGTACTGGATATCAATCATAATTAATCAAAAGCATTCATGGGAGGCAGGGATTCAAAATTGTACAAATGGTGGGGCCGGCCCCCCCAGGGGGCTGAGGGGCGGCCAAAATAAGTTTTATTACTTGAAAATGGTTGAGATCCCCACCATATAACCATATATACAATTGCTGAGTATAAAGAGAAGAATGCACATTTGCTTCCAGGATGGCCCTAGGGTCTGGCCCCACCCTTGGAGACATAGTCCCTGGGCCATAACTTTAAAACGGTTGAGATCCCCACCCCAAAACTATATATACAAATGCTGGGCATAAAGAGACGAATGCAGTCATGATATTAGAATAGACCCTCGGGTCTGACCAAACCCCTAGGGACCTAGTTTCTTAGTCACAGCTTGAAAACAGTTGAGATCACCACCCTATAACTATATATACAATTGCTGTGTATAAAGAGATAAATGTACATATGCTTCCAGGATGGCCTTTGGGACTATCCTGACCTTGGATACTTAACCTCAAAATGGTTTAGATCCCCACCCCAAAACTATATATACAATTGTTGCATGGCATAAAGAGAGGAATGCAGTCATGATATTAGAATTGACCCCAGGGTCTGCCCCACCCTTGCAGACTTAACCCCTGGGTCATAACTTTGAAAGGGTTGAGATCCCCACCCCAAAACTATATATACAAATGCTGGGCAAAAAGAGACAAATGCAGTCATGATATTATAATTGATCCTGGGGTCTAGCCAAAACCCTAGGGACCTAGTTTCTGAGTCACAGCTTGGAAACAGTTGAGATCCCCACTCCATAACCATACGTAAAATTGCTGGGCATAAAAAATATAATACAGATATGCTACAAGGATTTGCCTTCGGGTTTGGCAAATTCCCTTGGATCTCATTTGGAGAATATTTTGCCGTGATTGCTTAGATATCCAGGTGAGCGATACAGGCCCTCTGGGCCTCTTGTTTATTTGATTTTAGTGAAAAAGGAACTAACAACTGATTATTCTTACTTCAGAATGCCCATGCCACAGTTCAACCCTGCTTCCGTGGCAAACTTTCAAATTTAGCAACTGTGAAGCGGGCTGGAAGCAACCTAAGTTTCTCCACAGAGAATGGTAGCTACACCTTCCCTGACCCGCTCAACCTGCTGCATTGTAACCGCCTGGGTATCTGCATGAACCGTGGGTGTCACTATACCGTCACCATCACTAGGTCAGTTGTGAGTTTATTTCTCTAGGTAAATGGCGACTAAAGTTTCACTATAATCACTCAGGTAAATAAATTTACCTCAATTTTTTGAAAATAAATTGTGACCTCAAGCCACTTTAATTTATACTGAAACTAATATCACTGATGAGTATTGTCAGAATTATGCTAACTAAAAACTGTTAAATTTAATTTAAACAATGTCAAATATTAGACTCACTTAATGTTTTGAAACATGTAATCGCATCACTTTACACTAAGGACTTTGTTGATGTTTGTAGTCCTAACCATAGACTGGAATACATGACAGGAGAAGGCAAGATCCATGTGGATGGTGAACAGAAGGATGTGGATACAAAAGACAAATTGGATTGTAAAATGAATGACATTTTGGACTTTGAACTTGATGTGGTTGAGGTTAGTTCCACATTTTGCTTATATTTATTATGTTGGTAAATCGATTGTAGATTTGTTTTATTATTATTTATGTGGAAGATTATTTAGAATCCTACAGTGAACTTATCAAGACAAAGATAAAACCAGAAATATTAGTACTCTAGACACTAATTTTATTGTATACTGTAAATAAACTTATTTTAGCATTATAATATTAGAGCAATATCATGTTTTAACAGATTAGCCCACTGATGAATTGACGCACCCACAAAACATGTAATAAAGGACAACATACATTTACTTCAGTTGGAGCATTGTTAATCTAGTGCAATGGTTAAAATGCAAAAAACTCCAAAATAACTACCACTTAAATAATATTATATACATTTACAGAAAATCACCAAGGACTGCTTTGATTATGAATGTAGCAATGTCCTTCATCAATGACATCGTGTTGTAAACTGAATGGCCCAGAGTTTTGGTTTTTGGCCAGGAGTTACCTGGAGAGAATGCTATAAAATTTCCTCATGTAAAATGACCTACTTTCAAGTTCATGGGATTAGAAGTTTTAAAAACTTTAGACGAACTTATATTAAGAACCGTGATATGGTTGTGTTGAGGTCAAAGATCAACTTTGAGAAGTTCCTTTGGTCAAAGGTTAACAGAAACAGTTATAGATGAAAGCATTAGAAACCGTCTTTACAAGTTCTGAAAGGCCTAGCATCACATTTGGTGGCTGGTACGTTCCTGAGGTAAAGATAGTTTTATTTTTTTCTTCAAATAAAGAGAAATTAATCAATAAAAAGTTGTTAGTTCTAGAGCCATATTGCTTGGACTTGTTATGGGGACAATTCATAGGTATCACTTTCTTACATATAATTTTGAGGTCAAAGGTCAACTTTGAGAGCCGGCCAAAGACAAAGGTCATCAGAGGCTATTAGTAGGTAATAAGCATTAGATATCCTTTGTTCAGACACTCTATGGGTCATGGTAATTGGCCAGTAGCTACCTGGGTTAAAGAACTGGTAAAGCTTCTGCAAACAGATGACCTTGACCTACTTCTGATGTCGCCAGCATTTTTAGCTCACCTGATCCAAAGGACTGATGAGCTTATGTTATGGCGCGGCGTCCGTCGTTCATCTGTTAACTTTTCCTTTAAAATGCTACTAGTCCTGAACGGCCAGTAGATTTTGACTAAATGTGGTCTGGAGCATCCTCATACTGAAATTTGTGATTTAAACCTTTAAAATCCTTTTTTTTCTGTACAATTGGAGGGATTTTATCAGATTTGGCCTGGAGCATCCTTGGGCAAAGGGGACCAAATTTTGTAAAAACAGAGGATGTGGCCCATCTTGGTGCAGTGGGGCAGGCCAAATAGGGGAATTTGAGGGGTACACCTTTAAAATCCTTCTTCTTCTGTACCATTGGAGGGATTTTATCAAAATTTGGCCTGGAGCATCCTTAAGCAAAGGGGACTAAATTTTGTATAAACGTTGGGTGTGGCCCCTCTAGGTGCAGAGGGGCGGGGCTCAATAGGGGAATTTGATGTTTAAATCTTTAGTATCCTTCTCCTTCAGTTTGATTCGAGGAATTTTAACCATTTTGTGTACAGCATCCTTGGGCAAAGGGGACTTAATTTTGTACATTTATTGATGGTGTGTCCCGTCTTGGGGAAGAAGGGCATGGCCTAATAGGGGAATTTAAGATACACCTTTTCATGGTTGCTTTATTATCCAGGTAAGCATTACAGGCCCTCTGGGCCTCTTGTTATAATGACAAAATAAAAATAAACATGTTCAGGCATTCTCTCTTTTCCATGCCTATTGTTAGTGTGGCACAAGAAAATTAATATGTGTGCATGTTTAAAAATGTATTGGTGATACATCAATTTCACAATCAACAATAACAAGTGAAACATAGAGGAGATATTCAGCAATCACAGATTGTTGTAACGTAGGACGAACAGCGGGATTAATCGTACCACGAACCAACAAATAACAAACATCAATATTCACAATTAATGAAATATTATGTACAGTTACCACAATAATGACAATATACAATAAAGACGATATCTACAAAGCTCACTCTCAAACACACTCCTCGCATACATAGTACTAGAATAATTACACAAGGTAACTACAGTCTCTGTCACCACTCCACCAAGACTCAGTAGTACAGCAAATATCCACACAGGTTTCCAAATATATATGGCGAATGTTCACACAGGTTTCCAAAATATATATGAGAGACTCTATGGAATGTCCACACAGGATTAGATGTATCCAGACAGGATTAAGGCAAATGTCCACAAAGGACTCTGTATAAAAACCATGCAGGATTCGTTTCCACAAAGGAAAGATGTACACCTATTGTCCACACAGGACATTCATATGGTGACCAAGTCTAGTGCTTCTTCAGTCTGAGGTTTGTTCCTGCTATCCCAACATGCTTTGCTGCCAAATAAAGGTGACAGTTATAAGTCCTAACATACCTAACTATAACAAAATACATATGTCACTAACACACACGACATTAGATAATTGTAATTAAATACAAATAAAAATAGCCAAGCACAGTTCTAATCATAATAATTATCGGGTATAAGCTGCCTTTAACATCGATAATTACTAGAAAATAGAAAAATCTATAGTTATAAGTGTAACAAAATCTATAGTTATGGTCTGCATGAGCTTTCATACATTTTCATTTATACACCCGTCAAATTTGACAGGAGTATTATAGTATGGCATTGTCCGTCCGTCCATCCGTTCGGCGTAAACTTTTGTTTGTCCGGCAATCTCCTCCTACATTTTTCACCGGATCTCTTTGAAACTTGGTATACATTATAATCATGATATGAAGTTGTGTCTCCCTTAAAAGAATTTTGATACAGCAATTTTTGCAAAACTTTATTTTCTCCTACATTTTTATAGCATGTCAGCTAACCACTCTTTGAATGATGCAGATCTTATTTCAATGTAAGAAAGTATATAACACTATATGGCATATTCGACGGGCGTATATTGTTCCGCCCCGTGGTACTCTTGTTCACAATTTTATACGCACACGTATTTACCTACTTTGAATATACGATACATACAATATAAATACATATTAGGATAGTCTCAAATATAGTTATAGCCAACATTTATGGGAATATTTCACTACAAACGCATTCAGCATCATTATAAACACACAACAACAATTTCACACATCAGTGATCCGCACGTCCACCCGAACAAATGACCATAATATTTATCGTACAATGGGCGCAATAACAGATAAAAGTTGGAAATAAAGATATAAACAGTACCTACCACAGTCTGTCTCTGTGCCTTATCCACGTATATGGGCTTTCGAACGGTTAAAAATTGATTAATTATCCAAAAAACATACTGTATCAGTGTCGCACATGGCTGACCCCTACTCACCGTCCTGTTGGTCTCCTCTACGGTGGCCTAGTCGCGTCACACATATACACAAAACAAACTTACATAGCGAATGTGACATTTGTCTTATAAATCGTGAGTGTAAACTCCTGTCAAAGTGGAAATAATATAATTAAGACACAATTATGATAATTACAAATTTCTTGATCTTGACAGACAGGTGGCATCATGACCCAGGTGCTGAAGATCAGCAGAAATTCAGAGATGATCTTCTGGATGAAGCATACAGACAGTAATGCTACTGTTACCATCACCCCAAACAAACCCGGAAACATCCTCATATATACACCAAACCTAATGGTGAGTACTGTCACACCAAACCTCATGTGAGTAATATCACACCCAGTCTCATGGTGAGTTCTGTAACACCCAACCTCATGGTGAGTACTGTCACACCCAACCTCATGGTGAGTACTGAAACACCCAACCTCATAGTGAGTTCTGTAACACCCAACCTCATGGTGAGTACTGAAACACCAAGCCTCATGGTGAGTACTGAAACACCAAGCCTCATAGTGAGTACTGAAACACCAAGCCTCATGGTGAGTACTGTAACACCCAACCTCATAGTGAGTTCTGTAACACCAAGCCTCATTGTGAGTACTGTAACACCCAACCTCATGGTGAGTAATATCACACCCAGTCTCATAGTGAGTTCTGTAACATCCAACCTCATGGTGAGTACTGAAACACCAAGCCTCATGGTGAGTACTGTAACACCCGACCTCATGGTGAGTAATATCACACCCAGCCTCATAGTGAGTACTGAAACACCAAGCCTCATGGTGAGTACTGTAACACCCAACCTCATGGTGAGTAATATCACACCCAGTCTCATAGTGAGTTCTGTAACACCCAACCTCATGGTGAGTACTGAAACCCCCAACCTCATAGTGAGTACTGAAACACCCACCCTCATGGTGAGTACTGAAACACCCAACCTCATGGTGAGTACTGAAACACCTAACCTCATGGTGAGTACTGAAACGCCCAACCTCATAGTGAGTACTGAAACACCACGCCTCATGGTGAGTACTGTAACACCCAACCTCATAGTGAGTACTGAAACACCCACCCTCATGGTGAGTACTGAAACACCCAACCTCATAGTGAGTACTGAAACACCAAGACTCATAGTGAGTTTTGTAACATTCAACCTCATGGTGAGTACTGAAACACCCAACCTCATAGTATACAATTGTTTCATGGCTATTTGGGGAAAAGTCAAAACTATCATCCCCCGGGAGGGGGAAGCCCTGGGGGACTGTTTGCCCGAGGCCGCGATAGTTTTGACTGCTCCCCAAATAGCCATGAAACAATTGTTTTATTACCAAATAAATATTAGTATCAATGCTGAATGGAATGGTGCCATTGCTTAAACACTGAGTCGCGGTCAGCGAAACGCTTGAAGGGGGCTCTCAAGGGGAGATTTCTGCGCATCGCATTCGCGCCGGGTAACAGTTCGCTCTGACCGGAAAAACAGTTTTGACTGTTTCACCCCTACAGCCGAAATTGGACAAAAAACCAGAAACAGTCAAAAATGACTAGTTATAATTTATATAGACTATTGGGTAATAATGCGTTCTGTAACACCCAACCTCATGTTGAGTTCTGTAACAACAAACCTCATAGTGACTTCTGTCACACCAAACCTCATGGTGAGTTCTGTAACACCCAACTGCATGGTGAGTACTGTCCCACCCAGCCTCATGGTGAGAACTGTCACACCAAACCGGGGGAGTACTGTCACACCAACCCTCATGGTGAGTACTGTGACACCCAGCCTCATAGTAAGTACTGTCACACCCAGCCCCATGGTGAGTTCTGTAACCCCCAACTGCATGGTGAGTACTGTCCCACCCAGCCTCATGGTGAGAACTGTCACACCAAACCGCCTGGTGAGTGCAGTAACGCCCAACCGCATAGTGAGTTCTGTAACACTGAGCCTCATTGTGAGTACTGTAACACCCAACCTCATGGTGAGTACTGTCACACCCAACCTCATGGTGAGTACTGTCACACCAAACCTCATTGTGAGTACTGTCACACCAAACCTCATAGTGAGTTCTGTCACACCAAACCTCATGGTGAGTACTGTCACACCAAACCTCATGGTGAGTACAGTAACACCCAACCTCATAGTGAGTTCTGTAGCACCGAGCCTCATTGTGAGTACTCTCACACAAAACCTCATAGTGAGTTATGTCACACCCAACTGCATGGTGAGTACTGTCACACCAAACCTGGTGAGTACTGTCACACCAAACCTCATGGTGAGTTCTGTAACACCCAACCTCATGGTGAGTACTGTCACACCAAACCTCCTGGTGAGTACTATCACACCAAATCTCCTGGTGAGTGCAGTAACACCCAACCTCATAGTGAGTTCTGTAACACCCAACCTCATAGTGAGTACTGTAACACCCAGCCTCTTAGTGAGTACTGAAACACCCAACCTCATACTGAGTTTTGTAACACCCAACCTCATGGTGAATACTGTAACACCGAGCCTCATTGTGAGTACTGAAACACCCAACCTCTTAGTGAGTTCTGTAACACCCAACCTCATGGTGAGTACTGTAACACCCAACCTCATAGTGAGTTCTGTAACACTCAGCCTCGTAGTGAGTACTGTAACACCCAACCTCATGTTGAGTTCTGTAACACCCAACCTCATGGTGAGTTCTGTAACACCCAACCTCATAGTGAGTACTGTCACACCAAACCTCCTGGTGAGTACTGTCACACCAAACCTCCTGGTGAGTACTGTCACACCAAACCTCCTGGTGAGTACAGTAACACCCAACCTCATAGTGAGTTCTGTAACACTGAGCCTCATTGTGAGTACTGTAACGCCCAATCTCATAGTGAGTGGGTTCTGTCACACCCAACCTTATAGTAAGTAATATTACACCAAACCTCATGATGATTACTGTCACACCAAACCTTATTGTGAGTACTGTCACACCAAACCTCATAGTGAGTTATGTCACACCAAACAGCATGGTGAGTACTGTCACACCAAACCTCCTGGTGAGTACTGTCACACCAAACCTCATGGTGAGTACTGTCACACCCAACTGCATGGTGAGTACTGTCACACCAAACCTCCTGGTGAGTACTGTCACACCAAACCTCACGATGAGTTCTGTCACACTCAAACCTCATAGTGAGTTCTGTAACACCCAACCTTATAGTGAGTTCTGTAACACCCAACTTTATAGTGAGCTTTGTCACATACAACCTCATGGTGAGTTCTGTCACGCCAAACCTCCTAGTGAGTAATGTCACACCAAACCTCACGATGAGTTCTGTCACACTCAAACCTCATAGTGCGTTCTTCAACACCCAACCTTATAGTGAGTTCTGTAACACCCAACTTTATAGTGAGCTTTGTCACATACAACCTCATGGTGAGTTCTGTCACACCAAACCTCCTAGTGAGTACTGTCACACCCTGAGGTTGGGTGTTACAGAACTCACTATGAGGCTGCATGGGTGTGACAGTACTCACGATGAGGTTGTGTGTGACAGAACTCACCATGAGGTTGGGTGTTACACCCAACCTCATGGTAAGTACTGTCTCAACCAGTATTATATCTCTTGCAGTAATGATTGGTTATAACGTGTTTGATGTATTACTCTCTGAATAAAAAACAATGAAAAGTTACATCTCATAATGTCGTTTGCCTTTTTAATTGACAGAGAATGGAGGAGATTGATACAACAAAGGAGGATGTGTTCCAAGATGGAGTACTGAAGTGTTGTGGTCCCTTCCCCACAGGTATCCCGCAATCTGTATAGCCTAACGGAACTTTTCTTCCACAACCACTATAGGTTTCATCACCCCCGACTCATTGCTTAAACCTGATAGCAGTTTTAAACATTTTTGGGAATTCAATTGGGTGACTCCTTTCATGCATATTTTGGTCAATCTCTTAATTGTGGTAGCAATGATTTGCAACATCATCTTCCATTGTGATATCCTAATTAATAACCATTATTTAACTCAGAATTTGTGTGCAGCCCCCCCCCTGGGCTTATTGCCGGATATATAAGTATGTGAAAACTAGATATATTAAAACCCTATGATTAATTATCTTCAAACCATTTAGTAATGATAGCAGTATTGATGAAATGTACATATACTCCTGGACTGTCATGTAATCATCATTGTCAATGCTGAAAATGTAATGCCTCTCCGAGGTCAGAGAATAAAGGATTATGAAAAGAATAAAAAAAGCTCTGTGCAAATTAAAAATGACAGGATGTCTCTATGATTTTAATATATAATGAAATAAGGTGTAAGTTTGATCTGATTTAATGGTAATTAATTACTATGCACTTTATAAATGCAAACCTACTGAAAAAATTAGTGTCAGATATGCTTGATAACTTCCATTATTTATTGCAAATATCTCTGGAGCATTAAAAGGGTCATGATAGGTTTTAATGTGCCATTCAGTATTTAAAATAAACACCTTAGTCACTGTGCGGGTATAATGCTGTATATTGATTTTGTACCTTTTAACATTTTATAGTAATAGAGAGGCAGATGTCCATCATGTACCCCACTGTGGAAAACATGCTGTTCAAGAACCATGTTGTTGACTTTACTGGTAAGATCACAGACACTTGTAGAAGAACAACTGTAAACACAAGTGGACCTTAACTCATTCACCCCAGAAGACACATTTCAACTTTTCCAATTCAAAGCTCGGAATAGTTCATTATGAAATTTCAGGGTTGAATGAGTTAATACCATTAAGTTCAGATCGTCACCAACCAGGTAGCTCAATTGGTAGTGTCCATCTAGAGTTCTGAGGGTCCCGGATTCAAGCCCCGGTCTGGCCGTTCATTTTTCCGCTTCTATTATATCTGGTGCCGTGACCAACCCTTGTTCCGAGTACTTGGTGAATACTTGACAAAGGGATACCAGAACCCTGGTTGTAAATAGTGTTGTCTTCGAGGACAAAGACTTAGAAAAAGGAGGGAGGGATGAAGTGGAACTGGATTGTGTCGATAGTTGGCGACCAGGTAGCTCAATTGGTAGAGTGTCTATCTAGAGTTCGGAAGGTCCCAGGTTCGAACCTTGGTTTGGCTGTGCATTTTTCCACTCCTATTACACAAATAATTGTCAGCACAGCAAGCTTGTTACACTTGAAAAATTTACAGGAAACAAGAACTCTTCATGGGCCATTTTTATATATAAATGACATTTATATTCTTTGAAATTTTATCGTTAACATTTTTTGTAAAATTGTACTTAACAATTCTTAGAAGAAAGAGGTCAGAAGAGGAGGTAGTGGGTATAAAGTAAATTGTGTCAAAATACAGACATTTTCAAAAAGTCAAGTCTGTACTTACTTATATAGGGTACGTGCTAAAAATAGCCACAAATTCATTCATCTCATGACCCAGTCATCGCCGCCTATTGGTCAGCTTCCATACATTGATTACAAGTATGGATACAATTGAAATAATGTTTTAGATTACATCAGACACAACAATATAAAATAGCATTATTAGTCCTATCACTCCAATTACTCAGACACAGAGAAATAAAAAAAACTTTACTACAACATTTATAAATGACATTGAACAAAGTTTAATTTGTATTTATTAGTTATTTAACTTACAGACATTTTGAAAACACCATAGATAATGAATTATACCAACAACGTCAGACATTTATGTTTGGTGAACAGAAAATATAAGAACCTTTGCCAACCGAAAAGGGGGCCGCGGTACTGGCCAAGTGGTTAAGGCGTCTGACATTCTGTTACCACTAGCCATCCACCTCTGGGTTGCGGGTTCAAAACTAAGGTGGGGCAGTCGCCAGGTACTGGCTGTAGGTCAGTGGTTTTTCTCTGGGAAGTCAAGTTTGTTTTCCTCCACCACCAAAACCTGGCACGTCCTTGAATGACCATAGCTGTAAATAGACCTTAAAAAACAAACAAACCAAACCAAATAACACCAAAAACTTCACACATACAACTTATATATGAGTAATAGCAGACATGTGTGACTTAACCAGTACCCCACTTACAGACACTTAGAGAGAATAAAAACAGCAACATATTAGTGTTAATGTTGAATCCATTATTAACCTGGTTATAGATAAACACATCTTTATAATGAATCGGAAACCTGGTAAAGTAAAATGTCCTCATTGTGATTCTAGGCTCTACAGGCGTGTTATTACCAGACACTGTGACCTGGAAAAATGTGTTATACCCTTCCCTACAGACACTGATAGGTCAACAGACATACCACCCATTGTGTATGACCAGATGTAAGTATAACCCTCTCTACAGAAAGCATACACCTACCACCCATTGTGTATGACCAGATGTAAGTATAACCATCTCTACAGAAAGCACACCTACCACCCACTGTGTATGATCAGATGTTAGTATAAACCTCTCTACAGAAAGCATACACCTACCAACCACTGTGTATGACCAGATGTTAGTTTAAACCTCTCTATAGAAAGCATACACCTACCACCCACTGTATATGACCAGATGTAAGTATAACACTCTCTACAGAAAGCATACACCTACCACCCACTGTATATGACCAGATGTAAGTATAACCCTCTCTACAGTAAACACACACTCACCAACCACTGTGTATGACCAGATGTAAGTATAACCCGCTCTACAGAAAGCATACACCTACCAAGCACTGTGTATGACCAGATGTAAGTATAAACCTCTCTACAGAAAGCATACACCTAGCACCCATTGTGTATGACCAGATGTAAGTATAACCCTCTCTACAGAAAGCATACACCTACCACCCACTGTGTATACCAGATGTAAGTATAAACCTCTCTACAGTAAACACACACTCACCAACCACTGTGTATGACCAGATGTAAGTATAACCCTCTCTACAGAAAACAAACACCTACCAACCACTGTGTATGACCAGATGTAAGTATAACCCTCTCTACAGAAAACACACACCTACCAACCACTGTGTATGACCAGATGTAGGTATAACCCTCTATACAGTAAACACATACCTACCAACCACTGTGTATGACCAGATGTAAGTATAAACCTCTATACAGAAAACACACACCTACCAACCACTGTGTATGACCAGATGTAGGTATAACCCTCTCTACAGAAAAAAACACCTACAAACCACTGTGTACGACCAGATGTTAGTATAAACCTCTATACAGAAAACACACACCTACCAACTACTGTGTATAACCCTCTGTAAGTATAACCCTCTGTTAGTATAACCCTCTCTACAGAAAACACACACACACACACCAACCACTGTGTATGACCAGATGTAAGTATAACCCTCTGTTAGTATAACCCTCTGTTAGTATAACCCTCTCTACAGAGCTTATTCTCAGGAAACATCTGATTCTAAATCTTTCTGAAACTTCTGATGTTGGTTCTTCCTTGTCTTTATTTGTGCATGTTCCATTTTAAGATAGATTACAAAATCACGATGGCACCAGGTAGCCAACCTGGATTTGGCAATTCAAGTTAGTTATTACAATTTCTCAAAATGTACTTGACAGATATTTTCGAATGTCATATGTCAATTCATTGATAAGTAAGTTCTTCCTGTTCACTTGTTTTGCATATTCTGTTTTTAGCTTTAAGTAACCTGATCAGACGAAAATTATGGCTGTTATGAAACGGAAATCTCTGTAGAGATATATTTTACATGTAGCTATCTTAGTTATCAGCCTAAACAATGACCTAATGTTTGAAAGGAAACTGTCAAGTTCAGCCAAACAAAGTTTAAATAAAAATTTACCACAAGATGCATTTACTGTTGACAAGGCTATCAATCCAATCGATAAGAGAAAAGAGAAAACCTGTACAAATAGATCAAATGAAGACCATACAATGTTGGCTGCCAAGATCCATGACTATCATCTGTTGTTTATATGAGTGAAACAGTAGTTTGAGATTGATGCTTTGAAAGCTAGATTATGGTAGTAAGAATATAATTTTTCTTATTTTTGTAATTAGAATATGAGATTATTTCAATCTTGTATACAGCTAACACTGGTATGGAGACAGAGGACAGTCATGACGAATGGCTGAGAATAAACCTGATCCATCTCGTAAACGCAACTGGCTACAACCTTGATTCAGAGGCTGCAAAGATTAGTGCCCATCTTATCTGGGGTTGGCACTGCCTCCTGATACACTACCCACAGGTTTGTACACAAGAAATGTTGATATCACACTCACTGGTATATACACAAGAAACGTTGACATCACACTGACAGGTATATATGTACACAAGAAATGTTGACATCACAATCACAAGTATATACACAAGAAACATTGACATCACACCTACAGGTTTGGTTTGGTTTGGTTTGGTTTAGTATTGTTTAAAGTCCAATCAACAGCTATGGTCATTTAAGGACGGCCTCCCCTGTGTGCAAGATGCATGTGTATGCGTGTGTGTTTTGGGAGGGTGCGATATGTTCGTGTTTGTCTCCTTGTGATAGCGCGGAATTGATACAGACTTTATACTGCTACCTCACTGAAACATACTGCCGAAGACACCCAGCAGGACACCCCACCCGGTCACATTATACTGACAACTATGGCAACTAGCGAACTCAGCTGCTATCAAGACATTTGTATAGTTACACAGGAACCAAAGACATCAAACTGACAGGTTTATATATATACAGGAATTGATGACAGGACACTCATGAAGTTAAATAAAACAATTGCATCAGATGCACATTTTTTGCTGATGTGTACACAGAAAACAGTGACATCATAGCCATCAATACAGATCTGCACACAAAAATCAATGATATCATACCTATTATGAGTTCAGATGTTGACATATAAAATTAAACAACAGCATCATACACATTTGTACTTATCTTGATGATATATAATACACCCAGAGTGACGTTAACTTAAAAATTATCTTGTAAGGGTGAGCTTAGTGTTTGTAGCTTGGGTAAACATATATTATAAAATATCTGTATATGAACATGTCACTGTAATGTTATTTACACAGCTGGACTTACCTCCCTATGACCTGTTGCTTCCGGAGTTGGCATCAAATCCAGACAAGAAATACAACAATATCAGGGTGAGTCTATATCTGAAGGAAATATCTGCAATGTTGTACTGTTGTTTTAGCCCAAGATCATCAGATGGTGGGCTATTCAAATTGCCCATCATCCATGGTCCGTTCATCTGGCCTTCCTTGAAAATTCCTGTTTGTGTTTAAAACAAATTTAGCCTTTATATTCCAAGGGAATGATTTTTGTTTGTATTTTTAGGTCACCTGAGACAAAGTCTCTGTGACCTATCCTAATCGCCTTTTGCCGTAACTCAACATTCATCGACGGTCCTGAGATGACATTTTGACACTATATAAATTTTGAGCCTGGCCCACCGTATGGGGCTGTTGGCAGGGCCAAAAAGGGTCAAATTGACTTAAAATTCAACAATCTTCTTCTTCAGACCCAGTTATGCTGTGAATTCCATTACCCCCGGGCTTCACGTTCGTCCCTGTTGAGGGGGCGAAGTTTACTTTAGTTAATATAGGAAAATTATACTTTTGGGTCTATTTTGTTTATTTTCATTTGATTTAAATTATAACCCAGTTTGCTGGAAACAAATACACTTCATACATGGAAGGGTGTTGAAGTGCTTTGTCAAAATTGTGAATTTATTACCCATGGGCTCCATAGACGAAAACGAATCTATTGGCCAGATTTAGCATACCCAATATTTGCAAACATAGTTTGCACAGAAAATTCAATAACATCTTTCTAATGTGTAAGGTAAGGATATCGTAAACGGTTTTCATTTCATCACGTCGCCTTTTCCACATTGCGGCATCGGAGATTTCCAAATTTGTGACGTCACGTCACCGTTGAGCCATTGTGAAGTCACATCGGGTGAAATGGGGTGTAAGATAAAAAAAATTACACCCCTTTCTTACCCTGGACAGCTCTATCTTACACACAGGGAAATGAGAGAAAATCTAATATTTGTGTTAGTTTAAAACAAAATATCATAACTCAGGTGACTGTTAAGGCCCAAAGGTCTCTTGTTTAATTTATCACAATAGCATAAATAATGATATTTTATTTTTTATATCTTTTTTCATTTAAATATAGGTTGGAAAAGGATTACAGGAAGTACTCAGAATCGCTGCGATCTACATGGTGTCAAGTTTTGATAAGGAACATTTTGGCTTGGCAAAGTTTAAGAAGAGGAGTACATTTGATGAGATTGCTCTGGTGAGTGACCAATGACCGTAAACATACACAGCCTTTGTATGAGAGAACATGTTTTTTCCCTGAGATAGATCATGGTGAATCATTGTGGCTCTGTTTAAAGATCATGGTGGATCATTGGGAAACATAGATAATTGTGACTCCTTTTTAAAGATCATGGAGGATCATTGGGAAACAGATATTTGTGGCTCTGTTTTAAAGGTCATGGTGGATCGTTGGGAAACACAGATATTTGTGGCTCCTTTTTTAAGATCATGGTTGATCATTGGGAAATAGATATTTGTGGCTTCTTTTTAAAGATCATGGTGGATAATTGGTAAACACAGATATTTGTGGCTGCTTTATAAAGGTCATGGTGGATCTTTGGGAAACAGATATGTGTGGCTCCTTTTTTAAGATCATGGTGGATCATTAGGAAACAGATATTTGTGGTTCCTTTTTAAAGGTCATGGTGGATCATTGGGAAACACAGATATTTGTGGCTCCTTTTTAAAGATCATGGTGGATCATTGGGAAACACAGATATTTGTGGCTCCTTTTTGCAAGGATAGACATATTTTCATTATACCAAAATAAAAGGATAAAAATAAAAATTCAAACAAGAATATCAGGAGTGTCTATATATCAATAAATAAAATGTGATTGTGAAGGTAATATGATTGTTTGAAGGTTACTAATATGAGGAAAATATGATAACATGAACCATGATATAATTGCACTGTTTATGATTAATAATAGTAGTAATTTTTATTGTTAAAAAGTGGATGGTTTACATATCTTGACTGACTTCAATTTCATCAGAAAGACAGAGAAAATTTGTAAAACTTAACATAAATAACTTAAAAACGATAAAATAAATTACTTAAAAATGATAAAATAATTACTTAAAAATGATGAAATAAATTTATAAATCCTTCAAAATGCTTTTTGTCTCTTGCACTACCAGAAGATGTTGTCTGCAAAATCTACCTAGATTTTTTTAGCCGTCTTTACTTCAGATCTACTTCAGTGACAGGTCATTTACAATATCATGAGATTATAATCTTCTTTTTCTGTGTATTTTCCAGGAACTTCAGCTTTCTGTTGAAAAGAATGGAGAGAAAACTGGCCTTTTGCCAATAGAGAGTTCAATGGTGCCTGGTCGCATGCTGTACATCTGTCCCGGACATGCAGCTTGTTGGCAGATCGGGCTGGAACTCTCCGATATTCCTATCGATTTGTTCCAGGGATATTCCAACTTCATGACTTCTATCAAACTACCCAACAATCATTTGACGTCCATCCCGCCTGAAGTGTTCTTAAATCTTCCTCATCTACTAAAAATTGATGTCAGTGAGAATTTTCTCGATTCACTACCAGAAACAATAGGACAGTGTGTCAATTTACACTATTTGGATCTGGCAGAGAATAACCTGCTTGACCTGCCCGCCTCATTGAGTAACTGTAAAAGGATCTGTCGGATAGACATCAGTGAGAATAGAATGGAGGTCCTTCCACCTGTGCTTGTAGAGATGCCAGGTCTGAGAAGACTGATTGCCAATGACCTCCTGTTGACAAGTTTACCTGAAAATATTGGTGACATGCCCATCCTAGATGTCTTGTACATGAATGGAAACTGCTTATCAAAACTCCCAAAAAGTTTTGCTAAACTTCAGAAATTGAAAGAGCTTTCCCTTGCAGGTGTGATGTGGATGAAAAACAAAGCTAGACAGTTCCATTCCAGATCCTACTTTGAGACGTTTCTGGAAGGGAGAGGAATCAAACGTTGGATGGCAGCATTGCCTGATGTTGAGGTTTGTAGTACTTTACAAATTTCAATAAAAATCAAATTGAATGGGGATTTAAGCATTTTCATTTTTTTTTTTTTTTTCCAAGCAAAAATTATTTGTAAGGTTTTAATACAAAAATAGGGGGGCCCAATAGGGGAAACATAGCAAATTATTCTTTAAAATCCTTCTTCTTCTGTAGGAATGAAAGGATTTGGTCCATATTTGGTGTGGAGCATCCCTGGGTAAAGGGAAACCAATTTTGTATAAACGGTGGGTGTGGCCCCCCCTGGGACCTGAGGGGCAGGGCCCAATATGGGAAACATAGCAAAATAATTCTTCAAAATCCTTCTTCTTCTGTAGGAATGAAAGGATTTGGTCCATATTTGGTGTGGAGCATCCCTGGGTAAAGGGAAACAAATTTTGTATAAACGGTGGGTGTGGCCCCCCTGGGACCTGAGGGGCGGGGCCCAATAAGGGAAACAGAAATAAAAACTTTATAATCCTTCTTCTACCATATGGATTAAGGAATTTTATCCTAATTTAGTCTGGAGCATTCTTGGACAAAAGGGACACAATTTTGTATAAACAGCGAGTGTGGCCCCCCCTGGGGGGCAGAAGGGAAGGGCCCAATAGGGGAAACATAGCAAATTCTTCAAATACCTTCTTCTTCTGTATGAATGACAGGATTTTGTATAAACGGTGTGTCTAAACCCCCTGGAGGCAGAGAGGCGGGGCCCAATAGGGGACATAGAGGTAAAGCCTTTAAAATCCTTCTTCTACCATGGAGTGCTATATCTTTACTTCATACCAATTATTTTAAACATATTCAGGTGAGCGCTATAGGCCCTCTGGGCCTCTTGTTTAGTGTATACTGTGGCATGGTGTCAGTTATCAATCATCCTTCCATCTATAGGCTTTTTGCTTTAATTAGCATACACCTTCTACATGGCTGATTAGATTTGGACAAAATTTGATCTGAAGCATAAATGGACCAATAGGACTCAATTGTTAACAAATAGTGTGCTTCCTTTCCTGGGGCTGGGGGCAGGACCTAATAAAGAAATCATCGATCTTTAAAAGTCTACTCCTTCAAAATGGGTGAAGGGACTTGAAAAAAATTGGTCTGAAGCATCAATGGGACAAGGAACTCATTTTTAGCTCACCTGCCTGAAGGTCAAGTGAACTTATACCATGGTGCAGCATCTTCTTCTCAGTAACCAAAAGGCCTAGGATGATGATATTTGGCCAGTAGCATGCTAGGAGTAAGGGCTTCCAACTATGTTCAAATGAATGACCTTCATCCATTTTCAAGGTCACAGGGGTCAAGTATGTTAATATCTTTTAACAACTTCTTCTGAATAACCAAGAGGCCTAGCGTGATGATATTTGGCCAGTAACATGCTGGGATAAAGTGCTAGCTACCAAGTTTGTTCAAATGAATGACCTTTACATATATTTAAGGTCGCAGGGGTCAAATATGTTGAAAACTGTGAACGACTTCTTTATAACCAAAAGGACCAGGGTGATATTTTGCCAGTAACATTCTGGGATGAAGGGTTACCAAGTTTGCTCAAATGAATGACCTTCACCCATTTGCAAGGTCACAGGGGTCAAATATGTTGAAATCCTTAAACAACATCTGAATAATCTAAAGGTCCAGGGTAATGATATTTGGCCAGGAGCATGCTGGTATGGAAGGCTATAAAGTCTGTTAAACTTAATGTCCTTGTTTGACTTTCAAGGTCCCAGGTGTCACATGTTAAATCTTTTAATAGATTCTTTTGAATCAAACACTGGTATTTTGCCTGTAGCTGTATTTCAGTCAACTTTTAAGATTACAAGTGTAAAATTTATACCAGGCTTTTGAGGAAGTTATGATGAATCTTAAAAACATTGTTCCTTCAAAGTATAGGTGAAGGACCAGGTTATTTTTCTAACCTGATTCACAATCAAAGATAGCAGACATTTTTATCTTTATCTTAACTTCCAACAGACTAGTTCAACTGAAGAATGCTCTAATGATCCTGCACAGCTGCCAATACTTTCTTGGTTGATCCAAAATCCAAAATGGCTACCCTGTCCTCTGACTGGTTGAAATACTTCCATTACACCCAATCAATTTTGAACTTAAGTCATACACATTTTTCTGTCATTGTCCCTACAAAGTGTTGTTCTTTTGATGTTTTGAGACAATAAGAAATCTGTTATGGCCAACAAAGTATCAAGTTAGCAACAACTTCTTGTCCATTTCAGATGATAAAGCTTTTAACGATACAGGGCTGATTGGCCTCTTGTTAAAATGTGTGAAGTTATCAAGTTTCCCAAACTATTATATTTCTGCCTAATGAAACACTAGCCAATCCTTGGAATAAGTATCTCTTTATAAGTATTTTATGTAACTGTATGTAATTAAGTTCCTCATTAGAAAAGAAAACATAGATTTTGAACAAACATTGAATGTTTAAAATTATGTTTAATTAATTAGCTGAAAATAATCACTCGCCATTTTATATTCTATACTTTATGAAAGTATAAGAAGAAATGATGATAATTATAATACTTCAAAAAAGTATTTCAAGAAAAAGTTTTGCTTTTATGTTGATTTTTGTCATTGCTGAAATATTACTCAAGATATATGTACCTTTTTAAATGTTGTATAACAAAAAGGCAAAAAACATATTTGGATAAAATCATATGAAAGCATTTTGCCTTTGGAGAGATGCTGTTGGGCATGGTAGCAGATCAACAGTTTGGTTTTTATTTTTCAGAAAGTGAATGATGATGATGTGTTCCAGTTGTTTGATATAGACAGCAGTGGGACTCTGGACACTAAGGAGATAGCTAGGCTGAATGCTAGTCTCTTCTCCATCTTCCCCAGGTTTGGCTACAAGGGCATAGACCCTCCAGGTAAGGTTAAAATAATGAAGAAATTTGCTATGAGGGAATGACAGTTACATAGAGAGACTTCAAATAACAACTAAATGTGCAATGTTTATTTGAAATAGGTGCTTCAGCAGACATTATTGTAAACTATCTCCCACAGATGACAACACTCCAAGTGGATTTCCAGAGGAGATTCTAGCACTTAAGAATCTGACTTACCTCAATCTTCAGTACCAAGGGATTGTCCACATACCAGCAGGCATCCAGAACCTGGAGAAGCTGGATAACTTAACACTGGCCTTCAACCCTAACCTTTTGTCCATTGCTGCAGAGGCTGGCCGTTGTCCACTGAAGAGTAAGTACACACAACATAGCAGTTAACCATGCATGCGCTATTATATACGTAGACAGGTAAACGGACAGGCATACAGACTTGTGATAGAATGTACTCCTGTAAGATCCATGACAGTTTGGGTGGGAGGAGTGTCATTAATGGGGAGCGGGGGTGTCACAAGTGTTTGTATGAAATAAAAAAAAAAACATTCATAGGAAATTTCCCCATGCCATCCTTCTTTCTTCCTAACAGCTAAAGAATGAATTCTGGAAAGAATATGGAAAGCAGAACAGTTATGCGTTATACATTTATATCTTATTTAAAGGAGACATTGTCTCGGATTGGCATGATAATCAGCCCTTTAATGGTCATTCTTTTCGTATCGGTGCCAGTACCTCGGCTGCAGCAGCTGGGGTAGAAGATCATGTTATACAGACCCTTGGTAGGTGGTCATCTGATTGTTTCATACGATATATTCGCATAGATCCTGCTACTATCTGTCGAGCACAGCAGAAGATGTCGTCCTGATCTTAGGACAGTGTTTTTCTGCCTTTGCCTTTGGCAGATATATATGATTTCCAGTTCTTTAATGGGTTTTGGATATACTTAGGCTATTGACTACCAAACTGTTTTTAGTTGTTTATTAAGATCCTTTTTGTTCTATTATCATTTTATTTGGGGCTCTCACTCTATGTTGAAACATATTGATTAGTTCATTTTTGGCATTTAACTCTTGGGGAATTCTACCCCCAATCTTATCATAATAGAAAAGTCTTTTACGACACCATTTTTCAGCTGTTCTCATACCGTTGAGGGTCTAGCTAGTCGTTGAATATCTTATTTCTCATGAAGCTTCTCCAGGGTCGCTCGCAGAGTCTAGTAGCTTCTTTGGAATTGTCCAGGGTCTAGTTGCTTCTCTGTATCTTTGAAGTCCTGCTCATGTAGCTACTCTGGGATACCTCAGAGTCCAGATTCTTAGACTTTTAAATATTCTATTAGTAAGTTTAGCTGTTTTGGTATAGAGTGAGTAGCCCCTGATATGTCAAACTTGTAGCTTGTATATATTATAACTGTAGTGTAATAAACAGGTTAAACTGTTCTTGCGTGTTTCTTCACAGAAACATGTGTCAATATTGTCTACTGATTATCAGGCTACTAAAGGGCCATTCCAAAATGCCAGCTTACTGACTTGCTCATAATTAACATCAGACCTGTCAACTCATTTAGTCACATGATCCTGACAACTGGCCAACAAGAGGCAAGAGGTGTCTAGAGAGACACAAGTAAAAATAATAACTAGATAATTAAGAGAGATATTTTAAGCATTGTTATGTTGTTATTTTGAGGATGTGTGAAGGGGGTGGGGCAGATAACTTGTTGTTTATTTGGCAAAGACACAAAAAACATTCTCTGATGCATGCCCACATAAGTTGCTAATAAAGGTGTGTCACTAGGAAAGGGGCATCACTAGGAAAGGGGAATCACTAGGAAAGGGAGGTCACTAGGAAAGGGGCATCACTAGGAAAGGGACTAGGAAAGGGGCATCACTAGGAAAAAGGCATCACTAGGAAAAAGGCATCACTAGGAAAGGTGTGTCACTAGGAAAAGAATGTCACTGGGAAAGGTTGTCTCTTTGGAAAGGAAGGATGCTGGGAAAGAAATATTACTTAGAAATTACTGGGAAATGGAGGTCATGAGGAAAGGGGATTACTAGGAAAGGGAGGTCGCTAGGAAAGGGGATCACTAAGAAAGGGAGGTCACTAGGAATAGAATGACTAAGAAAGGGATGTCGCTAGGAAAGGAGATCACTGGTAAAGGGAAGTCACGAGGAAAGGAAAAAACTAGAAAAGAGAGCTGGTCATAAGGAAAGGGGATCACTAAGAAAGGTATGTCACAAGGAAAGGGAGATCACTAGGAAAGGGAATAACAAGGAAAGAGAGGTAATTAGAAAAGGGGATCACTGGAAAAGGGGGTCACTTGGAGAGGAAACAACTAGGAAAGGGAGGTCATTGGGAAAAGGATATTACAAGGAAAGGAATGTCACACAGAAAGGGAGGCAACTAGGAAATGAATGTTACTATGAAAAGAAAGACACAAAAAGAAAAAGGGGGATCGCTATGAAAGAGTGGTCAGAAGGAAAGGGTATCAACAGGAAAGGGATTAGTGTGAGGGCATGTTTTGTCTATTAAGTGAAAAAAGTTATCCATTCAAAGTAACTGCCTGTTTATATCAGGGTTAATCATGGAAGAGTGCCCCTTGTTGAAAACACCTCCAAAGGAGATCAGGGAGCGAGGCTTTAACACAACCTATGCCTACCTTAAACGCCTGCTGACAGGATCTGTGGACTGTAAACGAACCAAACTGATGTTGGTGGGTCTGGGAGGAGCTGGTAAAACCAGGTAATTTATTGCGGAGGAGCTGGTAAACCAGGTAATTTATTGAGGAGGAGGTGGTAAAACCAGGTAATTTATTGAGGAGGAGGTGGTAGAATTAGAGAATGTATATTGATGGAGGGTTGGCAAAATCATATTGAATGTTCATGAACTTTAAGGGATGTGATTTAAAAAAAAATATATGCTTTTATTTCAAAATCGAAATGTTCTAACCCTTTAATATTACATTATTGCATGTGGATATTGACTGTGTTTACTTGCTTGTTCCTGAATTTAAATATATTTTTTGACCATTGAAATTTCAGTTTAGTGAAAGCTCTAATGTCCAGCATGCATGAGGGATCCAATTTGACAGGAGCAGATTCTATAACTGATGGTCAGTATGAATATTTCTTGGTAAAAATGCAAGATTCTATTTATATATCATACTAAGCTTGAATTGGGAAATGAGTCAAAGTAATTTATTAAAGTGGCCCTTATACATCTTTAAATTCACAGGTATTGACATCTGTACCTGGGATGTGGACTACAAGGGAGATACAGTATCCTACAGTGTATGGGACTTTGCTGGCCAGACAGTCTACTACAACACACATCAGGTAATGGTTGTCATGGGTTTGGCTCAGGGATAATCTCAAAGGGTGTTACAGCACTGACAAAATACATCAGATAATGGCTGTCACAGGCCAGACATAGGGGTCATCTCATAGAGTATTATAACACTGACAAAATACATCAGGTAATGGCTGTCACAGTCAAGGTTTAGTGGGCGTCTCAAGGTTATTACAAAATACTGACAGCACATATCAGGTAATGGTTGTCATGGGCAAGGCTTATAGGGGTCATCTCATAGGGTATTTCTCAAAAACAACACTGACAACTCACTTCAGGTTATAGATGTCACAGGCATGACTTAGGAGTCATCTCATAGGGTAATACAACACTGACAAAACACATCAGGTAATGGCTCTCGTTGGCCAAACTAGGAGCATTTCATAATTATAGGGTACTGCAATACAAATGAGGCAATTGCTGTAACGGACCAAACTAAGGGTGTCTCGTAGCTACTTGACAACACTGAAAACACACATCAAGTAATGCTTAATTTTCAGGGGTTAAACTAGGAAGGGAATTCTCATAAATTCTTCAGCAAATGCTTAGTGTAGTGGTTATCCAGGCCAAGCTAGGTGTAGTATTGGACATCCTCTACTAATTTGATTCTTGTCATTCAAACATTTTCATGACAATCATTCATATTTTTCAGTTTTTCCTGTCAGACCGAGCTGTGTATCTGCTGCTGTGGAATATAAGACTTGGACATGAACATGCTGGGCTGAACTTCTGGCTCAACTCCATCACAGTACACGCCCCTAAGGCCCCCATCTTTGTGGTGGGCACCCACACTGACCAGGTGAGGCATAGATACTGACCATCACAGTACACGCCCCTAAGGCCCCCATCTTTTTGGTGTAGATACTGACCATCACAGTACATGCCTCTAAGGCCCCCATCTTTGTGGTGGGCACCCACACTGACCAGGTGAGGTACCCCGGTATAGATACTGACCATCACGCTACATCCCCCTAAGGCCCCTATCTTTGTGGTTGGCACCCACACTGACCAGGTGAATTATTAACACTAATCATCTCACTACATCCCCCTAAGGCCCCCATCTTTGTGGTGGGTACACACACTGACCAGGTGAATTATTAACACTAATCATCTCACTACATGCCTCTAAGGCCCCCATCTTTGTGGTGGGCACACACACTGACAAGGTGAGGTATAAATACTGACCATAACAGTACACACGCACCTAAGGCCCTAATCTTTGTGGTGGGCACCCACACTGACCAGGTGAATTATTAACACTAATCATCTCACTACATACCTCTAAGGCTTCATCTTTGTGGTGGGTACACACACTGACAAGGTGAGGTATAAATACTGACCATCACAGTACACACGCACCTAAGGCCCTAATCTTTGTGTTGGGCACCCACACTGACCAGGTGAATTATTAACACTAACCATCTCACTACATACCTCTAAGGCCTCATCTGTGTGGTGGGTACACACACTGACAAGGTGAGGTATAAATACTGACCATCACAGTACATGTCCCTAGGGCCAGCCTTTGTGGTAGGCACCCACACTGACCAGGTGAGGTATAAATACTTACCATCACAGTATTCAAATCTGTCCTAATTGGTGTCAAATATTTTTTTGCATTAATACAATCTTAAAAACCTCTCCAAACATTTAAGTTTGAATACGGCCTGTAAATAAGCCCACCTATGTCAAATACAGTTCAGTAGAAATACTAACAAGTGCTATCAAATTGTCCGGCAATAAGCCCACACCCTATTTTGAGTTATGTGCTGGCCACATTGGCTTATTGCAAGATAAATGTGGCACCATCTGAAGTCTGATATTTATCTTTTGTTTGTAGATGACCAAGGTCGAGTTACCTATGGATGAAATGAGTCAAACTTATCACCAAATAGAGGGATTCCACTTTGTTAGCTCAAAAGATGGAAAAGTAAGTAATAGATCTAGAACATCACACTAAGTTATCACCAGATAGTGGGATTCCACTTTATTAGCTCCAAAGATAGAAAAGTAAGTAATAGATCTAGAACATCACACTAAGTTATCACCAGATAGTGGGATTCCACTTTGTTAGCTTTAAAGATGGAAAAGTAAGTAATAGATCTAGTACATCACACACAGTTAACACCAGATAGAGGGTTTCCACTTTGTTAGCTACAAAGATGGAAAAGTAAGTAATAGATCTAGTACACCACACAGTTATCACCAGATATAGAGATTCCACTTGTTAGCTCCAAAGATGGAAATGTAAGTTATAGATCTTTTGTCAGATTTGATACATATGTAATGGAACTGGACTGGGTCGATTGTTGGCGACCAGGTAGCTTAATTAGTAGAGCGTTCATCTATAGTTCGGAAGGTTTCTGCTCCTGTTACACAAACAAGGTCTTGCTTATTCGTAAAGGGCTTTACTTTTACACTTCCAGGGTATCCCTGACCTGAAGGAGGCATTGTTTAAAGCAACACTACAACAGGAGTACATGGGAGAGAAGATTCCACAGGCGTGGCTTCAGTTTGAGTCAATCATTACAAAGTAAGAGTATTCTCCTCTGGGGTCATCACACTTATTATTTATCCATTTATATATATAGGATTTTCACACAGCAATAACCTAATAACAATTGTAGTCGCTATTACGAAAATATTGTGTTTATCTCATGTAGCTTTAATAACCTCTGTAAGGTTCCGAATTTCATTGATATTTTTTTGGGTAATTACTTTTTTCTTGCAATGGAGAAAGTTGTGAAAACCTGTGTAACTAGAATACTATGTTACAGCTGATGGCCTTGTTGTATGTAAATAGGTCTGTCCAGGTTTTCTAGTGGACTAAAAATACCACATTCAATGATTTGTTTCACCTCATATTTATACATGAAATAAGCTAATGCTAAATTGTTTTCTTATTTGCTAACACTTAAGTCAAATGTTGAGGGACTTATAAATGATAGCATTACAGATTTTCCCTGTTCATTTGCATATGCTAAGCACATTGAGCACTACCCTTTTGATTGGTGAGTCATGTATATTTATGATGACAGGGAGAAGGTTACAAATAGCAAAGATGTGCTGTCGTACAAGGAAGTAGAGACTTTGGCTACAGAGGTGGGAATAGTGGACAGTGTTGAGGTGGGTGGTACACGGTACTAAAAACTTCATAATTAAAGTCTTTGAAGTGTGTCTTTTCTTAACTTCAAATTGGTTTCTTATCTTCATGTTTTCTACATATTTTTTTTTTTATTCAAGTTTTTGTTATTGTCCCTAGAAATTCAAAGTTTCAAGGTAATCATGGCCAGATACACTATAGTGAGGCTATTCCGTCTTTTCGTATTGCAGAGTTATCTGTTATTGCAGAGTTATCAAACCAATGACATAACAATCAATACCTGCTCAAAAGAGAAGATAACTCTGCAATACACAAAGATGGAATAGTAAATGGTGACAAATTCGCCTTACATTTTAAATAAGGTATATTACTTTCAGCGCCGTTTTTAATATATATCCAAGTTTAATTTCATAGAAATAAACCGTTACTGGACCACTAGATGACTTTGAATATACATGCATATGGTATTTGATCAATCTTAGAAAAAGTAAGTAGAAATAAATTAACCGTTATCTGATAACTAGAGTACTTACAAATTATATGGTATTAGATATAGCTAAGTTCAATTATAGAAATATAAAATATCATTGGACCAATAAATGACTTATATAGATACGATATTTCAGACACTAGAGATTGTAGTAACCAAGTTTACTCTTATTATTAACCAGAGTGATCGTCTGATCATTCTTTAATTATTGGGTTAATATTAAAACATGGCACCTGTTTTTTATCAAATACTTTCACCATATATCTCACGTAAAGCTCAACTGGCTTCACCATTAACAGATGGAGGAGTGACAGATGACCCACAACTAATTATTGTTCTATCTATAGATGAACATAACACACACACACGCCCGTTTGAAAATAATATTGTAAGAATATTGATAGCATATTTCTGTGTCATTGTTAGGTGGCTCAATCGATTCAGTTCCTACATGATCTTGGCTCCGTTCAGCACTTCCAGAATGAGTATCTACATAAACATGTGGTGATCAACCCACAGTGGATTGTGGATGTGATGGCCTGTGTGGTGTCCGTCAAACAGACCTTCATTCAGGTAACAAATGTACAATGAAACTGTGTACACCTAACACTGTGAAGATCGACCAAAGCAACTTGAAGAAAGACAGATTTAGGCTATTTGGATGTCTGGTTTATACAGGTGTTCTGATAACACAGGTTTAGTTTAACAAAAAATGTATACAGTGATGCCTATCTGGAGGTCTGGTTTATACAGGTGTTCTGATAACACAGGTTTAGTTTACTAAGAAATGTATACAGTGATGCCTATCTGGAGGTCTGGTTTATACAGGTTTCTTGATAAAAGAGGATTCCATCAAGATAGGTATATCACAATGTTTACACTGTTATGATAAAGTTTATTGTCTCCCTTGATTCTTTGGCTTGTTTTGTTCAATAATGTAAAGGTGTTTAGAGTTTCTTTGGAGGAATGATCTGTAGTAGGATATTATGTAATCCATTAAATCCAGATCGTTAACCAAAGCAACTGTTAAAACACTTCATATATTTGCTTACTCTTTTAACTGCCAAAAATTGAAAAAGGTACAACAATATTTTTCATCATTCAGTACATAAATATTGAGTAGGGCCACCGAATACTAAACTCTGCAGATATCAATATTACTGGTAAATTCAAACTGTTATCAGTGTGAAATGAAAATGTGGCTGTTTAACATTACACATGTATTGTCCTTGTTGTAGAGAAACCTGATTAATTGTTTTCTTGAGATTTATCATGTTTTCAAGGGTGGAGCTAGGTGAATCATGATTAATGGAGGGAAAACAAAGATAAACATGTTCTGGCTAGATAAGGAGTAACTTAGTATAGTTTAGGCTGGATAAACAAGGATGGATTTGGACAACCAGATGTACATTATAGTGGTGACTGGATCAAAGAGGCTTTAATTGACAACAAGTTTTTATGCCTTTCAGGATGGCCATCTGAACCATTCTGACATTCAAACGGTCTGGAAAGATTACCCAAATATGTGTGACTGGCTTCTGAAACTGACTGAACAATTCGACCTCACTTACCAGTTGGAGGGAGAGAAGTGTAACATTGTACCATGTCTCCTTCCAGAGAAACGCCCAGAGGTAAGTGTCGCATGACAGTGTAACATTGTACTTTGTCTCCTTCCAGAGAAACGTCCAGAGGTAAGGGTCACATGACAGTGTAACATTGTACTTTGTCTCCTTCCAGAGAAACGTCCAGAGGTAAGGGTCACATGACAGTGTAACGTTGTACTTTGTCTCCTTCGAGAGAAACGTCCAGAGGTAAGTGTCACATGACAGTGTAACATTGTACCATGTCTCCTTCCAGAGAAACGTCCAGAGGTAAGTGTCACATGACAGTGTAACGTTGTACTTTGTCTCCTTCCATAGAAAGGTTCAGAGGTATAAGTGTCACATAACAGTATAACAAATTGTTCTTTCTACTCCTAGAGATAACAAATTTATATTCAAACTCAAATCCTGATTAAAATGTGATGGTACCTATTAAACTCTTATAAGTAATAAAGTGAGTGTTAGTCATTTTCAACGTGAACCACTTAAACGGGAGCTAAATCAAAATGGGGTTGTTCACCTTTGGAGAAAGATTGATATTGCATATCAAGATTCAAGGATTTTGTTTGTTTAGGATTCCTGTACCACTGTCAAAAACTGTAACTATACATTCAGCATTTGTTCTCTGGCATCACTTAATCAAGCTTTAAGAAAGCAATTATAATAATAATAACAAAATGTTTTTTCTAAGTCTAAAATTTAGAATGGTCATTGGACAGATTTTCCAGAAATGATAAAAATATATTTGTAAAAAAAAGAAAGAAAATGGGGAAAAAACAGATAAATTTACAAAAATAAAATAAAACATTGTTCTGTGTAAAGAGAATACAAAATTAAACAGTGCCAGACCAGGATTCAAACCCTGAACCTTTGAACATGAAACAATGTCCCTTATGGACTGAGCATGAGCTTCCTGGTCAGTGATAGTTACCTGGTGCACCTGTATATTAGTTATATCCAAAATTAATTTAAGGGGAGGTTACTCTCTGTATGGAAAACACATTTTGGCATTCTCCAGTGTTTTGCCTTCAGGGGGAGAGAGATCTGTCAAAAAGTTGCTGTTTCACATCCAGCATGGAAAATTGTCAGTTTCAATGGAAGATATGAAAGTGATTCTGCAAAATAAGGATGAACATTGTGCTTTGTATCTGTAGTTTAAATGGCCAGAGATGAACAAAGATGAAGGAATCTATGAGACGACGATGATCTACAGGTTTGACTATCTACCAGCTGGCCTGTTCAATAGGGGACAGGTAATTAGCTACACTGCATTAACTTGATGGAGAAAATCTTTGTGTGTCGAGCAAAGAAATAATCAAGGCCAGTATTTGAGGTATTTAGACTCGTATCACCAGACATGCATAAAATTAATTTTATTGGAAAGTATATGCTTTTAACCCTCAGTTTTCCCAAAGTGTTATTTTCATGCAGAGCTAAGGAACTGATAATCCACACAAGAATCACACTATCTTTCATACTATAAATCAACTCTTCACAGTTCTTTTCCCAGATCTGTGTATTGCTATCAAGAGGGACATCAAAATTCACCTCTTCACGTCTGTATTTTAGGGTCTCTGCAAAGACGTCATGTAAATACCACCCTTTATTTGTTCAATTATGTGCACATTGCTTGCTTAAATGCATAAAAGTGATTGTAAGCCTTTGTTTTTGTTTCACAATTATAACCATTACTATTATCCATATGTTGTATGGAGTAATTTTACAAATTAAATAGGGCGCTATATAAATGTTGTATATTATATTGTTGTATATTATTATCACCTATGCATTTAAATATGAACTAGCTAACATTGTCTGAATACAGGTGAGGCTACACGGGTATTCAGAAGACTCCTTTATCTGGAAGAGAGGGTCGTTCCTGAAGAAAAATGGCCAGATAGCCTTGATACAGCAGATCAAGTAAGACATTATCAGCTGACCAGAAAATGTTGATTCATTACATCTAAAAATTTGTAAAAATTATTTTTACCTGTGGAATATCAGAAATTATCAATTTGATAAATACTTCAATGCAGTAAACTATTAAGCATCTTCTATGTAATAATTAATTCCTTATAGTATAATTTATAATTCTGTATACAGCATTGATTTTGTGATAATTAAGTCCAAATAGCTACAGACTGTTTTTTGATTTTGAATCTTTTTTTTTAAGGAGGTTCATGTCATAGTTGCTCCCTAGAAATGGTATGAAATAAGTCCTCTTATAATTTACCATACTGTTATATAAAATATCTTCCCCTCATAGGTAAATTTGTAACTAGATGTTTACCTTTCATTCCTCCAGGGACTCAGAGTTAAATGTGAGAGTTCAGGGAATGAAGCCGGACAACCTGCTGTTCTTCATCCACGAGGTGTTTGAAGGTCTGATCAATGAGTCCTTCCATGGTGTTGCCTACGATTACGAGATACCTTGTCCAGATTGTACCAAGCAGGTAATTGATGAAAAATATTTTCACAGAAATATATATTTACCATGGCAATCAGAATAGTATGGAAATAAAATGTACTTGTTTTCTTGTTTCAGAAAAAAATGAGATCTCCACAAAAACAAATATATCTCAGTGTTCTTGATTAAAGTTGTATAGTAGCTAGTTTGATTGTCTGTCTGGAAGTCTTCCAAGAGCTTGAACAATAATTTTTCAACCATAAATTTACAGTATGTGAAAGACCCCCACATGTTCAAGGCGTCAGGTATCCGTCGTGCTCTAGAATTGAAAGCACCTTTCCTACAGTGTCAAAAATACTTCCACACTGCCCCGGTCCTCAGCCTCCAGGGGACCCTGGCTCCCGACACCAACAGTGACTTTGAGGTCCATCTGGATCAAGATGTTAACAATCTTCAACACATGCAAAATGAAATGGCAGTCGGTGAGTATTTTTAATACCATGAGGACTATAGAAATTTTGAGAACATTTGAAGCCTTAACCATAACCCCACATCTCCACATCCCCACATCCCTGTCCCCTGTCCCCCATCTCGTTCTCGTCCCCCACCCTCTGTCCCCCTCCCCGTCCCCTGTCCCCCATCCCCTAGGGAGGGGGATGTGTGACAGATCTAACTTAAAGGTAATGTTTTTATCTTAAAGTTATCAAAGTTAATAAAAAAAATAAAAAAAAAAAAAAATCTTTTCCCACCATTTTGATACTTTTATAACTAATTAATAGATCAGCTGGTCATTATCAATGCAATGAATCCAGATTTTATGTTGAAATATAAGACGTGTGATTACAAGTATAATTATATAGATACAGTTTTATTGATGTTACTCAGCACCAAGTATAATCACTTTCTGGCCGAATATTCATCTTTTACATGATTTGTTTTAGCTACAAAATATGAAGGAACATGAAAAGAGCAAGAATAAATATATTTATCATGCATGTTTATGTTTTTGACATTGATTTCACAATTAGTTTTTAGGTATCCTGCAATAGCAGTGTGTAGACATGTATCTGTTTTACCACATCCCATTACCAGAATACATGTGAATATTTCCAAAAAAACATAGAAGATCATCAAGTCTTCATTATCACAATCTTGACTTCATGTCTATTGAAATTTGACGTCCCAGAATGACAACTTTATTTCTATTTTTGTCCAGATATTTTCCTTTCCTACTGCATCAAAGATGCTCCAGGTGATAAATCCAAGGTCATACACCCAGCAACCGTCCACGCTGACCTGGAAAAAGCGGGCTACTCATGGTAATTATTAATACATAATCTTTAACATCAGATCTGGTTTGTTTTTATCTCACTTTGAGATGACTAAAACACAGATAGATGTGATATATATTTCAAATTCCAAATATGAGCTCCAGTTTATTTTATTGTTTAGCAAGGAATTCATCACTTATTTGAGGTCAGCTAATTTTCTGTTACATATTTACATGGTAGGTTATGTTCATTGAATTTCAAAATAGGTGTGTATGTTAAATATGATTGGTAAGTTCCATTTGTACAGAGTCTGTCAGCCTTTTCCTGTTGTTTACAATAGCTTCTTTTGAACGAAAGATTACTCACAAACCAATGTAGTACAATATGTAAATGTACAAAAGGCTTTTTCTTTAAAACAGTGAATAGTTGCAATTCCTGGATCCTTAACCGACTTAGGGCTGTATGGTACCTTTCACATTATACCTGTTATTTCTTTCAAGCTATTGTCAGTTAATTATTTTTTTATATTTATTGTCTAATAATGCAGTTATTTTCAGTGCTATCAATGCAGGACTGCCTATGTGTATTTGTCAAATGTGTTTTCAGTAATTAAGTCCATATTAGAAATAATTTACATGTTTTATAGAGGGGAACACTTCTGGAAAGGAGACTTACGTTACAGTACGGTATCATACATCCTTAACTCTTGTGTGTTACAGTACGGTATCATACATCCTTAATTCTTGTGTGTTACAGTACGGTATCATGCATCCTTAACTCTTGTGTGTTACAGTACGGTATCATACATCCTTAACTCTTGTGTGTTACAGTACGGTATCATACATCCTTAACTCTTGTGTGTAACAGTACGGTATCATACATCCTTAACTCTTGTGTGTAACAGTACTGTATCATACATCCTTAATTCTTGCGTGTTACAGTATGGTATCATACATCCTTAATTCTTGTGTGCTACAGTACGGTATCATACACCCTTAACTCTTGTGTGTTACAGTACAGTATCATACATCCTTAATTCTTGTGTGTTACAGTACGGTATCATACTTCCTTAACTCTTGTGTGTTACAGTACGTTATCATACATCCTTAACTCTTGTGTGTAACAGTACAGTATCATACATCCTTAATTCTTGTATGTCACAGTACGGTATCATACATCCTTAATTCTTGTTTGTTACAGTACGGTATCATACATCCTTAATTCTTGTTTGTTACAGTACGGTATCATACATCCTTAACTCCTGTGTGTTACAGTACGGTATCATACATCCCTAACTCTTGTGTGTTACAGTACGGTATCATACACCCTTAACTTTTGTGTGTTACAGTACGGTATCATACATCCTTAACTCTTGTGTGTTACAGTACGGTATCATACATCCTAAATTATTGTGTGTTACAGTACGGTATCATACATCCTTAACTCTTGTGTGTTACAGTACGGTGTCATACATCCTTAATTCTTGTGTGTTACAGTACGGTATCATACACCCTTAATTCTTGTGTGTTACAGTACGGTATCATACATCCTTAATTCTTGTGTGTTACAGTTATTTTCCGGAGGGCAAAGACCTCATTTCACGAGAGAATATGGCCAAAAGAATAGTGCACGCCTCAGTGTTTCTCGTGTTTATCTCCAACAACTACGCAGCCAATGATGTCTGTTGTGACATGTTTAAGTACGTCATCAACACAATGAGGAAACCAACCATTGTCGTGGCCGTGGGGGAGAACTTCGACTGGAAGCAGAGCCCCACTTTGGGAGTCTTTGTGGCTGATCTTGTAAGAATTATTTAACAACATATTGTAGTGACTTTTTCTGTTACTTCTGAAGTTTCTTAAATAAACATTGTGGGAGCCTCTTTATCTATTTATGTACAGATTGGACCTTTGTTAATGTGTATGTTACTTCTGAGGTATTGTAAATGACCTTTGTATCATCCTGAACTCGTGTAAGATTAACATCTCTGTTACTGAGTATGTTACTTCTGAGGTATTGTAAATGACCTTTGTATCCTCCTGAACTCGTGTAAGATTAACATCTCTATTACTGGGTATGTTACTTTTTGAAAAACGTTTGGAACATTTGACTTTTTTTCCTTTTCTTTATTAAATCTAAATAAATGTTTGGTGTCACATTTAGTTTACACAGATCAATGTAATATGTATGAAATAATCACAAAGGCACTGTGCATATGTCACATATTTGGACTATTTTACTTATTACCTCTAAAACAGACAAGTATCATTGAACTATTTTTGTATGGCATTTATGATCTATTTGAATGACGCAGCTTTGCAAGCAAACAACATAATGTGGGCTTACTTCAAAGCCTATATTTACAATTTTTCCGCTTTTCATGTTTTTTTTCACTTACAAATTATATTTAAAATTCCCGCCTTAGTCTGCACAGATGTGTTCAATAACTGGAACAGCGCATTGTCGAGTGATGATTGGCTGAGAATTGTGTATTGTAGTGGTGGATGTCATCTAAAAATAGGTTATATAGTGACAATGCCATGCAAATGTACATATATAATTTGACAATATTCAGAACAACCTACATGTGGACATGAACGCTTTTCTGATGTCCGACATTTGTTGCTCTCTATGAAGTGTAGTAGAGTCTTTAAAATTACATGTCAATGGATGGAGATTTTTCCAAACTCCTTGTTTATTATCCTTTTCTTGCTAATTAGGTTTAAACAAGATATCACAAAATCACTTACATGTTTATTCCATGTTAAAACTGATTTTTCAGGAGCTTTAGAGGATGAGTTTTTGAGAGAGAAAAAAATCTGTTTTGGACTAAGTTTGGAGCCTAAGAAAATACTTGTGTTTGGAAGAGAACCATCCTGTAATGCACAGTTATGCTGGTCATGTATGGAGGTCAAAACATTAATGTTTGTTTATAAACACAATGTCATGTGTGGACAAAGCAGGAAGGAGGGAAGGAACACTGTATATTGAATTGTATCTTGTAGGTTTTTGTGAATATGATCAACTCCAAGAAGGATGTGTACAAAACCAAATTTGCTGAACTACTGACCACTCTACAGAAGAATGAACAACTGAGTCTGACCAGACCAGAGACGTCCAATAGTTGCTTCATCAGTTACTCCTGGGTCAACTCTCGTATGGCAGTGGATTCTGGCACTAGGTATCTACGCTGGCTACTCCTCATATACTTCAATGTTACTGATACATAATTAGAATATTGGAACGTTTAAACATGTTTATTTTTTGTGCAGGGAGCTAGCTGGTGCTGTTGGCCAAGTGGACCCTAGGGAGCTGAAGAACTATTTAGAAGAGCATGGTGTAGGGTGCTGGATTGATGTGGAGCAAGTCAATGTGGTGAGTTGAATGATAAGGATATAATTTTGGGCTATTCCAAGTATATGAATATATAGGCTGGGAGGGAAGAGGGGTAGGGGAGTTGTTGGGTCTAAATTTGGGTTAGGGAGGCACTTATACTTGATAATATATGGGTGATACTTTAGAATACAATACTGATAGTCGTTAACATTTATATAGTAGACCTCAGTAGAAAAGACTTACTGAGTTACCTGGTAATTCCAGGAATCTTTACCACCTTCAGTGGGGATATTCAGCATAGTGCCAAATGTACCAGAGGTCACTTTTTCCAAGTGCCTCCTGTACGAGTCAAACTGGACTAAAGATTGCCAGTAGTAGTTCAGTTCTCTGCTAAAGATTGCCAGTAGTAGTATTTCAGTTCTCTACTAAAGATTGCCAGTAGTTGTTCAGTTCTCTACTAAAGATTGCAAGTAGTAGTTCAGTTCTCTACTAAAGATTGCCAGTAGTTGTTCAGTTCTCTTCTAAATGTTGCCAGTAGTAGTTCAGTTCTCTACTAAAGATTGCCAGTAGTAGTTCAGTTCTCTACTAAAGATTGCCAGTAGTAGTTCAGTTATCTATTAAAGATTGCCAGTAGTAGTTCAGTTCTCTACTAAAGATTGCCAGTAGTAGTTCAGTTCTCTACTAAAGATTGCCAGTAGTAGTTCAGTTCTCTACTTAAGGTTGCCAGTTGTTCAGTTCTCTACTAAAGATTGCCATTAGAAGTTCAGTTCTCTACTAAAGTTTGCCAGTAGTAGTTCAGTTCTCTACTAAAGATTTGCCAATAGTAGTTCAGTTCTCTACTAAAGATTGCCAGTAGTTGTTCAGTTCTCTACTAAAGATTTGCCAGTAGTACTTAAGTTCTCTACTAAAGATTTGCCAGTAGTACTTCAGTTCTCTACCTATTGAGCTAAAAGAAAAGTAATTCTTTAGTTCAATAACAAGTTGCTTGATAGTTCACCACTGACATTTGTAGAATTAAATTTGAAAAAATTGCTGCCTACCCAAACTTTAAAATCAGGTTTAGACAAACACACATTTTATATACTGATGTGCCTTAATTATGTTGATGATGGCATTATTTGAAGACCCATTAAAAAAATGTGATATAATGTATATATTTTGCATTAACAGAATGACCAGCTGTTCAGCAGAATTGCGAAGGGTATGTCAGAGGCCCGGATAATGGTCGCCTGTGTCTCAGATGAATATGCTGAGTCAAAGACTTGTTGTAAAGAACTCCGGTTTGCCCTGCAGCTTGGGTTGCCATTGGTGATTGCTGTTGTTGGGACTGGTGACCAGTGGAAGCGTACCGAGGTATGACCTCACCTGCTTCTTACAGCTACTTGACCGTGCATGTTTCTATCATGTTTGTCGGACATATGGCTTGATTGCAGCCCTTTCAGGGCATTAATTACAAAAACACATGTACTTATATCTTTGAATTTTTTTTTTTCTATATCCAAAAGAAAAATACAGTACACAGCAACAAAATGGCTACTCTAGAAGAATACACTTGTAAATTCTTATTTAAAATTCTCAACAAAAATTTAATAACTTTTGTCACAAAAATATGCATAAAATGAGGAATTAACACCATTACAATGAAAAACAATTTTTTGGTTCAATACGATTAGTAAAGCATCAGTTTGTTGTATTTGCCATCACTATAAGTATAATGATCATTGGAAATGCATGGTAATCTGTAGAAATCTGCTTTATGTAAAGTTCATTCTCCAGATGTAGATGATATGGAAATTTAAAAAAAATTAACAGAGAAGAGAATAGAGTGCTTCCACTGGGGATCGAACCTGCGAACCCAGACTTCCTAGCTGGACACTCTACCACTGAGCTAAAGGGAAATTCCCTTTAGCTTGAAGCTGTAATCTTATGTACAATGAAAATCTACCACAAAAATATAACTTGTTAGTGACATTATCAGGAATGTTAATTTTAATGTAAAGCTACACCTGGTTGTCAACACTGACAAAGTTTGAACTTCAAATATCAAATACTTGTCAAGTTTTCAAAACTTCTATCTAATTTTTATTTTTTACACAAACCTATCAGTCCCTGATCAAAAATGATACTGAACATCACAGATGATCGTCTTAGAGTGTAGGTGCTGGTAACTTAAAACACAACTAGAGGTTATAAGTTAATTAAAAGAAAATTCCAATTCAAATGTGCTGGAGCAGCACCCCGTAGGGTCAGCTCCTGTCCAGGAAGATGATGATGTTGCTATTCCCTTGTATTGCTAAGTCTGTTCTGACTCTATGATTCATCTGTGATTACTTTCAGGTTGGTTTCCATTCCTTGTCGTTTCCGACAATCAACTTTCAGAGCCATAATGACAATGCCTGCTCAGACTTGTTAAAGCTTGTACAGAAGCACATGTTGTCAGAACGCAAAGAAGACGCAGAGGAGGAGAAGAGGAAGAAAAACAAGGCTAACGAGGAGAAGGCAAATACATCTTTCCAGGTATGTCATTTTACTTCTCCTTCAAAGCATTACATATTACTCAATCCATAAAAGACATGATTACACCTTGTAAAATCTGACATATAATTAGCTCAAAATGTATTGTCATGATAATATATTTACATTCTGTATGCTTAGACCCATCGGTGAAATTGACATTCATTTTTGCATAACACAGGTGACCTCATCACCGTGTATTGATACACATTAATGACATAGCACAGGGCGTAATTGGTACACGTCCGCCGTCAAACAGCCCTCGGTGTAGTTTAGTTATGCTAATATGATTAACATTAAACATGATAGGCTTCATTTTAATTCTCAAAAGAGGTTTGTATGGTACATGATAATAATATCCGACCTGTGCTAGTTCTACAAATAAAATTTGAAAATACATCTATATTCTGTTTGTTTCGTTGTCATGCTGTTGGTAGGACCCCCACCGGAAGTTTTACATTTTCCCGCGATAACACACTGTTCTCTCTACTGCGTTGCCCCCATGTACAAAAAGAATTACAATGCTGGTATTATTTTTATTTATGCTTGCATCGGAAAATTCAAAGCACTTTAAAATGTAAATATAAGGAATGAAATTTATTTTATCAACATTCATGAGGTCATAACAACATGAATGTTGAAAAAATAACTTTCATTCCTTAAGTACTGGATGTTGCCATGACAATGTACGGGTATTGCCATGACAATATACATGTATAGCCAAGACAATATACATGTATAGCCAAGCCAATATACATGTATAGCCAAGCCAATATACATGTATAGCAAGACAATATACATGTTTAGCCAAGACAATATACTGGTAGTGCCATAACAATGTACTGGATATTGCCATGACAATGGACTGGTATTACCATGACAATGTACGAATATTGCCATGACAATGTACCTGGTATTGCCATGACAATATACTGGTATGGCCATTACCATGTACTGGTATAGTCATGACAATGTACTGGATATTGCCATGACAATATACATTTATAGCCAAGACAATATACTGGTATTGCCATTACAATGTACTGGTATTGCCATTACAATGTAATGGTATTGGCAAATGTATTGGTATTGCCATGACAATGTACTTGGTATTGCCATGACAATGTACTGGTATTACCATGACAATGTACGAATATTGCCATGACAATGTACTGGGTATTGCCAAATTATTTTACTGGATTTTCCCATGACAATGTACTGGTATTGCCATTACAATGTAATGGTATTGGCAAATGTATTGGTATTGACATGACAATGTACTTGGTATTGCCATGACAATGTACTGGTATTACCATGACAATGTACGAGTATTGTCATGACAATGTACTGGGTATTGCCAAATTATTTTACTGGATTTTGCCATGACAATGTACTGGTATTGCCATTACAATGTAATGGTATTGCCATTACAATGTAATGGTATTGCCAAATGAAATGGTATTGCCATTACAATATACTGGTATTGCCATTACAATTTACTGATATTGCCATTACAATATACTGGTATTACCATTACAATGTACTGGTATTGCCATTACAATATACTGATATTGCCATTACAATATACTGGTATTGCCATTACAATGTACTGGAATTGCCATTACAATGTACTGGTATTGCCATTACAATGTACTGGAATTGCCATTACAATGTACTGGTATTGCCATTACAATATACTGGTATTGCCCTGACAATATACTGGTATTGCCATTACAATATACTGGTATTGCCCTGACAATATACTGGTATTGCCATTACAATATACTGGTATTGCCATCACAATGTACTGGTATTGCCATTACAATGTACTGGTATTGCCATGACAATGTACTGATCTTGCCATGACAATGTACTGGTATTGCCATGACAATATACTGGTATTGCCATGACAATGTACTGGTATAGCCATGACAATGTACCGGATATTGCCATGACAATGTACTGGGTATTGCCATGACAATGTACTGGTATTGCCATGACAATGTACTGGGTTAACAATTATACTCTGTATCTCTGTTTGATTAAGTTGTTCATGTGATAGTTAAACCTGTTTTATATATATGCTTTGTTGAACAAGTCCTACAATAAGAATGACATCAGGAATTTCTTCATCCTTACAGGAAATGTATGAGCTGGCCCAGAGGAAGTTCCTCAGACAAATAGCCAGCTATGCAAGTGCCCAGGACCTCGGTAACTACCCTCACCTGTTCGTGCTGGACATCAGTCCGACACATTCGAAAAAGACAAGTGAGTGTATGCAGGATTTGTAACACATAGCTGTGTGAGGTGGATCATTAAAGGCTTGGTATCCCAGTTCAGGAAAGAACTATGTCTTTTTAATATTTATGATTGTTTGCAACACTGTTCCTTTTAAACATACCCATAGTCCATAATGTGTGGTAGTGCATCTTGGAATATATATGTTTGAGCAGAACTGTTCAGAACTGAATCCTTATATTTACACTACACTAAAGAGATATGGGATATTTTAATGGCTTCCCATTGAATACCATAAATCATGGGTATGTTAGGATACCACATGTGTTGCAAGTGCAAAACAGGAGTGAAAAACTACATCAATGTATATATGGTATAGCATTCAACAGGATAAGCAGTAAATTTAGAATTTATTACATTTTTAACATAACTGCAATGAAAAAAAAATGTCACTGTATCAAAACAGCGATGGAAATAATGGCTTATATGCTCTAATGACATCAGCTTGATAAAAAGGCTTCACACCAAATGGAGTTCTACGTTTTTTTCTGCTGTTATCTATGGTCACAGCTTTGAGTGCAGTGACTGGGAAGTACATTGTTTCTATTGCAGACAGTGAAGAAGACTCCACAGTGGAGCTTGATTACGACTCGGTGAAAAACAAAGGATTCTGGGTGAATGCGTATACCATGTGTGAATGTGAACAGGTAAATAATCTTTTATTACGTGAACAAGTTGTTAAATGGACTTCAAAGATTAAGTCAGTTATAAGTCTACCAATATAAAAAGTTCTCAGCTCTTTACTGATACTGTTTGTGGTCAATATGGTCATATAAACAGGGAATAATGAAATATTTGTAATAAGTAAAACTGGCAGTTATGAACATCAAAGAATGCCACTTTGCAATGATATAATGATCGAAGGATTAGGATGCTTCCGTTTGAAGATGGGGATTTTGTTGATAACTCTAAATAGCAATTTCTACTTTAGATAAAATAATGAAATCCTTGCAAGATTAAGAAATATCAGGATTTGTAGGTTGTATCAGTCCACATTATGCTCCTATTAACTTTGACTTAGTTCAAGTTATACGTTTTATTTTTAGCACACCTGGCACAAAGCACCTGTGAGATTATGGTGCAATGTCCATCTGTCTCTCAATTATTTAGCCCATCATCGTCAGAAAGATATAAACTGAAAAACAGATAAAGGTGGGCAATCGAAATGATGTATCAGTCATGCAGACTACGGTTTATTTAAATCATCTTGGTAGTTTATGAGGAATAGTCCAGGTGTGTCCTCATCCATGGACAGATGGCAAAGAGACAGACAAATTGATGTCTGTATACCACCTTAACTTTATTGCAAGGCATACAACAATTGAAATAATAATATTTGTTTTTGTTTTTCTAGGGATGGCACAGTGTTTGTGATCCAATTGAAATGAGGTTCAGATTTGATGTCGTGCAACTAGAGGAATATGCGTCCTACCTTGCTCGCATAACCATGGTTATGAGGCATGACCCTAATTTTGCCCTTAGTCTGTACAACAGTAAGGCAGGTCAGCACTACCTCAAGTTGATACAGGAGGTAAGTGTTGCCTGTCTTTAGTGAACATTTCTGTATAGAACACAGTCAGTACATCACTGTGGCTCTGTATAGTGAGGAGGTAAGTGTTGCCTGGCTTTAGTGAACATTTCTGTATAGAACACAGTCAGTACATCACTGTGGCTCTGTATAGTGA
>NW_018407390.1:94687-96794 GCF_002113885.1 Mizuhopecten yessoensis | reverse complement strand
AGGAGGTAAGTGTTGCCTGTCTTTAGTGAACATTTCTGTATAGAACACAGTCAGTACATCACTGTGGCTCTGTATAGTGGACAGTCAGCATATCAAGTTGATACAGGAGGTAAATGTTGCCTGGCTTTAGTGAACATTTCTGTATAATCAGTACCAGGCATTCTCTACAAACATTGAATGGACCACTTACAATAAGATAAAACCTATTTCTCAAATTCTATTCCTAAACATCAGATTTCTAAAGAACACAAGTTTTCTGGGTCATTAATATGAACTTAAACTAATGGGGAATTTTAAATTTACTTAGATTTTTGGTAACATACCTTCTTGTATTATTTTTCTACATCACATGCAGCTGGCTATGAAAAACACCAACAATTTTCAGACGAACTACCACAATTTACGCCAGTTGGTGTTTGATCTGGACATAAAAGGAGAGAAGGGAAAACTAAACAGGTGAGTAAGTTCCTAAGAAGTATCACTATCTAACGTTATATTTTTTCTGATACAACAGATAAAAATAGAGAAAATGTCTTTTAAAGTTGGTGTTTTCAACTAATGAACTGAAGTTAATTATGGAAAGAAAAAAATGATAATAAATTTGAAAGGTATGTAAGAAAATAATCTTAAGATAAATGGAACAATTAAATATTAAATAATGACGATAAAAAGTTTTCTAAAATGAGATCTCTCTACCACAAATCATACCCTTTAGGTATAGTATATGAGGTAGCATATAACTATATTTTCTAAACATAAGTTTTAAAATCCTGTTATCTTTGTTGAGTTTGGACTCTAATAAGCTAGTAACTTGAATTTGACTCCTATTGTTCAGGGGCAACTTGTGTTCATGTAACCGTATAATTATATTGCTAAAACAATCCTTGGTAAAACATGTAGCTTTTCCACCTCTGGAATACAGGACTAATTAGCTTGTGTTGCTATGTATTGAGGGTTTATTTTTACTTTATCTAATCTAAAGAACACTTGGCTGGTGTCCATGCATAGAATTATCATGACCCTGGTATAGTATATATGACGAGACATATTGTAGTGATTCTCAATTTTGCCAATTTTAACCAAATATAAACATGATACTCTCATTGTTCTTACTAAGCATTTTTATCTCCAGTCTTTGGGTAAATGAGAAATTGGATATGGCCACAATGGTCTTAAGTTGGCAGAACCATTTAAACTTCAATTCCTATCTGAACTATTCAGATTACAAAAGAAATATGTGAAACAGGTTCAATATTCATAACAGCAAGTAAAGGATGATAATAATGCTCAAATAAAGAGCAGTGGGAACTCGACTGTTACCAAACCATTGTATATTTTTAGCTCACCTGGTCCTTCGAGGCTATGTGAGCTTATGCTGTACTGTGGCATCCGTCGTCGGTCCATCCGTCCGTCAACTTTTTCTTTGAGTGACTTCTTCTGAAGAACTTGAGGGCCTAGGGTTATGATATTTAGCCAGTAGGTACCTGGGATAAAGTGCTTTAAATTTTCATCATTAAAATGACCTTGACCTACTTTCAAGGTCACAGAGTTCAGATATGTTAAAAACTTTAACAATCTTCTTCTCAAGTTCCATAAGGCCCAGGGTCATAATATTTTGCCACTAGGTACCTGGGATGGAGTGCTATAGAGTTTCCTCATTAAAATGACCTTGACCTATTTTCAAGGTCACAGGGGTCAAATATGTTAAAAACTTTAACAATCTTCTGAAGTTCCATAAGGTCCAGGGTCATAATATTTTGCCAGTAGGTACCTGGGATTGAGTGCTATAAAGTTTCCTCATTAAAATGACTTTGACCTACTTTCAAGGTCACAGCGGTCAAATATGTTAAACGCTTCAAACCACTTCTCCTGAAGAACTTTTGCCAGTAGGTACTTGGGATAAAGTGCTATAAAGTTTCCTCATTAAAATGACCTTGACCTAGTTTCAAGGTCACAGGGTTCAAATATGTATAAAACTTTAACAATCTTCTTCTCAAGTTCCATAAGGCCCAGGGTCATAATATTTTGCCACTAGGTACCTGGGATGGAGTGCTATAGAGTTTCCTCATTAAAATGACCTTGACCTATTTTCAAGGTCACAGGGGTC
>NW_018407390.1:80602-89882 GCF_002113885.1 Mizuhopecten yessoensis | reverse complement strand
TAGAAACTTCATATTTGGCTGTTGGCTTCCTGAGATAGAGCCCGACAAAGTTTGAGAATGAAAATGACCTTGACCTACTTTCATGGTCACATGTGTCAAATATGTCAAAAACATCAAACAACTTCTTCTGAATAATCAAAAGGCATAAAATTATAATGTTTGGCTGGTGGCTTCCTGGAAAAGTGCCAGACAAAGTTTGAGAATGAAAATGACCTTGACTTACTTTCAAGGTCACAGCGGTCAAATATGTTAAACTCTATAAACGACTCTTCTGAAGAACTAAAAGGTATAGAACCTTCATATTTGGCTGTTGGCTTCCTGAGATAGAGCCCGACAAAGTTTGAGAATGAAAATAACCTTGACCTACTTTCAAGGTCACATGTGTCAAATATGTCAAAAACATCAAACAACTTCTTCTGAATAATCGAAAGGCATAAAATTATAATATTTGGCTGGTGGCTTTCTGGGATAGAGCTCACCAAAGATTGCAAATGAAAATAACCTACTTTAAAGGTCACAGAGGTCAACAACATGTCTAACAATTTGTTCTGAAGAACCAAAAGGGATGGATTCATAAGATTTGGCTGGTAGCCTTTTGGGATAGAGCTAACAAAGTTTGAGAAGGATAATGACATTGACCTACTTATAAGGTCACAGGGGAAAATATGTCAAACAACTTATGCAGAAAAACCTAAAGGCATAGAATCTTATAATGTTATTTGGCTGATAGTTTCAACAGATGGAGCCGACAAAGTTTGCGAGGGAAATATTTGTAGTGCAATATAATATTTAATGAGAATATTTTGCTATGACTGCTTAAATATTCAGGTGAGCGATACAGGTTCTCAGGGCCTCTTGTCATAATTTATGATAAAAATCCTGAATTTTGTCCATGTAGGTGTCGTATGCCGAGTGGAAAGACATCTTGGCTGTGTGAAAAGCATTCCAAGGACATGAAGTGTACAGTTTTGAGTGACAAGGTGACAGAGATCAAACATAAGGTCACCAACCAACCATGGCTGGAAGCCATGGTGGATTGCTTGAGAATTGAGCAGAAACATCCATTTAAATTCAAATCCATCAAGAAAGCTAAAAGGCTGGTGAAAGGTATGTGTTTACACTTTTTTTTGTAAATTTTAACTTTCATCCGTTTGTTCCACTTTTTTGAAAAAAGGGGATATTATTTTTTGTTTATCCCTCCGTCTGCGTGTTTGTCACACATTGATTAATTGACAATAACCAGATATTGATCAAGTTTTGTTCAAACAGGATTTTATTCAATGTAATCAAACATGCTTATTGCATACAGATGATTTCAAAAAAATGAGAAAACAAGCTCAGAGATTATATCAATTCCTCTCCAAAAATATACAAATGATACATTTTGGTCAAGCTTGGTGAGTGCTTAAATAATTGCAGTGCTCAGGCTCAGTTCAATGTTGAACACAACCCAGGCAATCTAATGAGCTTGTAGGTACCCCCTTGATTCTAAATGATGAACGATTCAGACAATAACTTTCCTATACAGTATACATATAGATTCAGCCAAATTAAGGATATGCTTACTTCTGAAAAGAAAAATTTGAAGGATGAAATGTTGTCTCTTATACCTGCACTGCAGAAATTCCTATTTTAAAAGAAAAAAACCAGGTAATTCATATTGCAGTTTGACTTTTCTGTTTCACATTGATTTGAATGTGGATGTGAAGAAAAATCAAAAAAGGAAAATCTCACTTGTATGCAGAAATTCTTATTCTAAAATATACGTTAGTCATCATTCCTTTTTTTTCTATCTCACATTACGATACGTGAAGTGCTCCAAGGAAAGTTTGAAAAAAGATTCATACATGAATGCAGGAAAGATAAAATATTTATTTTAATAATGTGTTGTTGTTTTTTTATCTCACATAGCTTTGAAAGTGGATGATGTTGAACGAGATTCAATAAGACACACCATGTCCCGCAGTTCATCAAACTTAGGCAAGTCAGCTGCACTCGAGGCGGTAAAGAAAGAAGTTCTCAAGGAGCTCAATCTAGAAGAATTAGCACCAAAGGAGACAAAATCTCCCCCCAAAAAAAGTGGCAAAAAAACTGTTGGCTTCATTACAACACCAACTGCTAGTATTGAGGACCTGAAAAAGCAGGAACTGTCATCTCAGCTTCCAGATGATTTACAGGATCAGGACCAGGAAAAAGAAAAGGAGCAGGAAAAAGCAATTGATCAGAAAGAGGTAGAACAAACTGGCAAAGAATCGAAAGACGAAAAGAGAGTAACACCTTCCCCAACTCCACAGGCCAAAGATATTAATCCAGCCCCCACCTCAGAGAGCAAAGAGATCAATCCTGTCCCAACCCCACAGGCCAAAGAGAGTGACCATGCTCCTACACCAGAGACCAAAGAGAATAACACTGCTTCTTCCTCTTCCCAAAAGACACAAGAATCAGTTCCAGAAAAGACACCCTTCATTCAACAAACTAAATCTGGGGATAAAACGGAACCTGCCAAGATACAAAGAAATGGTCCGCAGTCTCAGTCAAAACCTGCAGAGAAAAGCAAGGCCTGTGTGATTGTGTAGTCACAGAATATTTGTGCATCATGTACTTTGGAATTGAAATGCATATTTTTAACATTTAGAAAAGTTTATTAGCAACCCAGTTAGTTTATACATATATAGTAGTATATTCCATGATGATCAGTAGTACATTTAGAAGAATTTGTTTACAAGCATGTGGGTGCCATACCATCCTAATATAGTTTTAAGTGTCTATATTTCAACCCTTATACATGTTTTTACACTGTTTACAACAAAGGGAATGCAACCTTATCATATTGGATGGGGTATTTTTATTTTTTTTTGGAGGCGGGAGGTTCTCTTCCATGTGGAACATGCTTTTTAGATCGCCTATTTTGAGAATAGGGGGGCTAATGTAGTCACCTCAGCGTCAGCGTCCCACCTTCTGAGGTTAAAGTTTTTGAGCAAGTTTTTTCCAGACAGTGTTGGATCATCACACTCAATACACAGTTGTCTATTATGAGTTTAAGTCATTTATATCGAGTGTAAGCAATGTGCTGGACCATATTTTCATATTTTAGGGGCCAAAAACAGCTTAATTGGACTTAGTTAAAGTTTTTCGATAAGCTTGAGGTCAAAGTTTTTGGGCAAGTTATTTTGTGAAGTGTTGGATCACCACCATCAATAGGCTGTTGTCTATAATAAGGTTGAAGTATTTATATGGAGCGTAAGCAATGTTCTGAATTGTATTATCATTATTTTATGGGCCAAAACTGATTGGTTGGACTTGGTTAAAGTTTTTAGGCAAGTTTTTTTGTGCAGTGTTTGATCGGTCACCACCATCAATACGCTGTTGACTATTTCATGTTGGCTGGTCATCTCTTACATGTTAAGGTACAGCAAAACTTTGATATATTGCCATCATTTGTTCAAAGAAGTGTTGGCATTATAAAGGGGTTTGGTGATAAATTGAGGGAACGTATACGGAATTCTTAAGAAAAACATAACTAAGGGACCTGAAAATATGTTGGCGGTAAGTGAAGTGGCAAATGAAATGCGGGCATTATATCAAGGTTTTACTGTACATTGGTTTTTATTGATATTTGCTATTTTACAACATATATCACCAATAGACGAGCTATGCTGTTCTCCAAGAGCTCTTGTTATCAAATATTGGAACCACAATGTTGGCATGAATAAGCATAGACCTTTTATGGTTACTATTTTCTCCAAGTGCCATCCTTCAATGACATCTATCTAACATCCATCGAAACCATTCAGGGTTACAGTTCCAACTTGAAGGAACAATATGATTTTGATCTTGAATGAATTACAAGAAAAATATAAAATCAATAATTGCCATGAGGAGAGCATCCATTTGTTATAGCTCTGTCTTATAGGCAGTCATAACACCTTACAGTTCATACGTGTTAACAGTTGTGTGATAATTGACCCTTAGGGCTATGCAGTAGTCTTCAATCATGCACGTGATATCATATGATATGTTGGGTAAATAGTATAAGCATGTGATATTAAGTTTCTGTCAAATTACAACATAAAAAGCAGACACTTTTTTTTGCAAGACATAGAGAGAAGAAGTGACATTACACAAAATTCACTGTACATGTATATAAATCTTTCTCAAATTTTTCAGTTCGTGCATCTTTATAAATGATTCAGAAATAAAGAAACAAAAAAAACAACTACAGAATAGAATGTATTTTACATTCGTTCAGAACAGATAGTTTATAGGGAGTTTTTTTAAGTCTATAGACCACACATATTAGTCTTCAGGGAGTTATTTAAGTCTATAGGCCACACATATTAGTCACATTGGCAAATGTGTTAACAAATGTAAAAAGGGTAAAAAGGTATACTTATTGTAAAACCAAGCTTGACCAGATGTATTAACTATTGTTTAAATTGATGATGTTGAACAATGTATTATGTGAATTCAATGTTTAATCAAATTATTGATTTTTTTCAAATTGATGTGTTTATATCAGTGAATTCAATTATTTGTTTCAAGCTGTAAGTTTATATTTAATCATTTTGAATATATCTATATATAATAAATTTATATTTACATTTTATATATTTGTATAAAAAAAATCATGTGATAGAAGTTATATAGCTGCTAAGAAGTTCGTATTTTATATTAAATATGTTTCATTCCTGTATGCAATACTAATATAGGTATCTGGATACTCTCAGTCTGTGATACAGATTATGTTGACACACAATCATATTTCACTGTTTAATTTAATTTTACATTATTCTGTGATAAGGTTAAACTGACACAAAGTGATATTTTAGGCATTGTTTACATGATATAACAATATAATGTTACTTAGATACTGTTATCATGTCACAGGTACAGCGACATTAATTCAGATGTGTAATGTTTTATATATACTAATGAAATCAATATAAAATCATGAAATATATTCATAGTAATGTCTTTAGTATTGACAACTTATACATTGTATATGCCTTACTAGTGTTGAAATAAAAACAATTTAGGGATTAAAATGGTAAATTATAAAAACATTTACTTGTTAGTTTTACTCACTTTACATAGATGATGTGTTATTATTATTATTTTCTGTATAATGAAACAATTTCTGCTTTTGGTTTCAATGGATTTGAAGTTTTTGTAGGTTTTTAATGTTTTGAGTAATGAATTTACATAGCGTAGCATTTAATATGAACAGGAAGTTGATTGGATTTTCAATATTGGTTGTAACTTGTTTTTATACGCCCGTCAAATTTGACGGTGGTATTATGGTATGGGTTTGTCCGTCCGTCTGTGCGTCCGTCCGCCCGGCGTAAATTTTGGTTTGTCCGCAATCTCCTCCTACATTTTTCAACTGATCTCTTTGAAATTTGATATACATTATAATCATGATATGAAGTTGTGTCTCCCGTAAAAGAATTTTGATTCAACAATTTTTGGAAAAGTTATTGCCCTTTGTTCATTTCAGTATTTGATTTTTTGTCCGGAGATCTTCTTCTACATTTTTTGGCAGATTTCTTTGAAACTTAGTTCATTTCAGTATTTGATTTTTTATAGCATGTCAGCTAACCACTCTTAGAATGATGCAGATCTTATTTCAATGTAAGAAAGTTTATAACACCATATGGCATTCGACGGGCATATATTGTTCCGCCCCGCGGTACTCTTGTTTTCCTTTGTTATGACAATATCCAGAACATCCGGATGCTATTGTGAAATACTGTTACATCACGCTAGAAAATATCCTTGAAAGTTGGTCTGACCAAGATTTGTTTTCAATGGAAGAGAAAGGATTTTTAAGTATGTGTGAACTTTATGAAAAGTTACATTTTCTACTTTACATAATGTGTACAGTTCTCTATGTTTCTTTACATCAATATAGCTCACTATTGTTTAACTTTGTCAGGAATTGATATACCAGTGCCTTTTACACACTGTTTTCTATATATTGATTCTCCTATCAAAGTAATGCTTCAATTCTAATCTTTCAAAAATTCTGATTATGACTTTTGTTTGACAACTGTTTCTGTCACCTACTGAAAACCTTTGGTAACATTGATAATTACCTCCCTTTGTTACAAGGATATTTTAAAATTGCTTATTGTGATGAGGATATTTTCGAAGTGTGACTGTACTGTTGCATTACGGATCCGTCCTATTATATTTCGTCACCTAAATATCTGATACTATAAATTCGTCCAATGATAGTCAGTCACCCTAAATATCCGGTTACATTATAGATCCGTCCTATCATATTTAGTCTCCCTAAATATCCGGTTACATTATAGATCCGTCCTATTATATTTAGTCACCTAAATATCTGATACCATAGATTCTTCCAATGATAGTCAGTCCCCCTAAATATCTGATACTATAGATTCGTCCAATGATAGTCAGCCCCCCTAAATATCTGATACTATAAATTCGTCCAATGATAGTCAGTCACCCTAAATATCTGATACCATAAATTCGACCAATGATAGTCAGTCACCCTAAATATCTGATTCTATAAATTTGACCAATGATAGTCAGTCACCCTAAATATCCTGTTACAATGTCAATCCGTCCTATTATATTTCGTCACCTAAATATCTGATACCATAGATTCTTCCAATGATAGTCAGTCCCCCTAAATATCTGATACTATAGATTCGTCCAATGATAGTCAGTCACCCTAAATATCTGATACTATAAATTCGTCCAATGATAGTCAGTCACCCTAAACATCTGATACCATAGATTCGTCCAATGATAGTCAGTCACCCTAAATATCTGATCCCATAAATTCGACCAATGATAGTCAGTCACCCTAAATATCTGATTCTATAAATTTGACCAATGATAGTCAGTCACCCTAAATATCAGATACTATAAATTTGACCAATGATAGTCAGTCACCCTAAATATCCGGTTACATTATAGATCCGTCCTATCATATTTAGTCTCCCTAAATATCTGATACTATAAATTTGACCAATGATATTCAGTCACCCTAAATATCCGGTTACATTATAGATCCGTCCTATTATATTTAGTCACCTAAATATCTGATACCATAGATTCGTCCAGTGATAGTCAGTCACCCTAAATATCTGATACTGTAAATTTGACCAATGATAGTCAGTCACCCTAAATATCCGGTTACATTATAGATCCGACCTATCATATTTAGTCTCCCTAAATATCCGGTTACATTATAGATCCGTCCTATTATATTTAGTCACCTAAATATCTTATACCATAGATTCGTCCAATGATAGTCAGTCACCCTAAACATCTGATACCATAGATTCGTCCAATGATATTCAGTCACCCTAAATATCCGGTTACATTATAGATCCGTCCTATTATATTTAGTCACCTAAATATCTTATACCATAGATTCGTCCAATGATAGTCAGTCACCCTAAATATCTGATTCTATAAATTTGACCAATGATAGTCAGTCACCCTAAATATCAGATACTATAAATTTGACCAATGATAGTCAGTCACCCTAAATATCCTGTTACATTATAGATCCGTCCTATCATATTTAGTCTCCCTAAATATCCGGTTACATTATAGATCCGTCCTATCATATTTAGTCTCCCTAAATATCCGGTTACATTATAGATCCGTCCTATCATATTTAGTCTCCCTAAATATCTGATACTATAAATTCGACCAATGATAGTCAGTCACCCTAAATATCCTGTTACAATGTCAATCCATCCTATTATATTTCGAATAATAATGAATCCTTGTTTGTGAATGCTTATTTTCCAAACTATGCTGCGAACGAGAGTTTTAAGAGGATTAAAACTCACAACAGAACCCAAGAACCAAAGGAGTCAAATAGGGCTGTTGGAGAAATGGAGTTAACTCAGATATATTATGAATGTAGTATTGATCTTTTTAAATGAAAATAAATAAATGTACTTTGTCTGTTGTGGATTGAACAAAGATTACATGTACTTAAACATGGTGCAGTGATGTGTGTCCTTTTATTGTTTGGTGATAGAAACTTTTACACCTGTATGTTTTGTGTGGTAACATTGAGTGAAGATTATTAGAAAAAGTATTGAATTGATGCATAGATACCAAACGTTTGCTACAGCACACATATTGCCCAAATTATTCCTTTATCAAATTTTATAGATAAATGTATACATGGTACATCATTAGGACATATGTTTTTGTCATCAATTTATGATAGTTAAAATCACTGTACCCAAATCGGGACACTTTTTAGATAAATATCAATGTTCCTTATACCATACTATCAGTTCCAAAAACGTTTGTTCTTTTTTCATAAATAGATACTATCCACTTTTCATTTCTATTACAAGTTGGTATTTTGGGCGCGTGGTTCTATAAATAGAACGCAAATATGCCCTTGAACAGGCGTTACTGTACCCTGAAAGGGCACTTCGGTATTTTGGCTAATATTTGGGGATAAACGATCAATATCAACAGAAAAATGTGCATAGTTGAAATATTTTAGATTCAAAGTGGGTTCTGATTAAATTTCTTCTACAAACTAGCATCAGTTTTGATAAAATAGACTTTTGAAAATTATATCCATATAAATAGTGTCACACAGCACTTAAATCAGAAAAAGTTTTGTTTTGGTAACTATTCTTACCTTTAAATTGTCCATGTAATGATAATTAGCAGCCAATAAAGCTTATATACAGTTATATTGTCATATAAGTATTATCTAATGAAAGCTGTATATAAAAAAAAAGTACTTCTTTGCATCGCATGACAGTTTCTTGGGCCAATTCCCACAAGTGTCCCATTTTGGGTACTATCTTGATTTGGGTACAGTGACGTTATGTTTAAATTTGATGGTTATTCTATCTTATTCAAACCAATTATCAGCAAATTATTTCTTTTTAATCAAGTATTTGTAATGTACATTTGTAGTTTGGAAAAATCACTAATAACATATATGTCTGAACATTCTATATTGTAATTCACATGGGTTTTCAACCGCAGTTCTGTGTATAATAAAACTCAGTCATAAAATACTAATTTAAGCATAATTAAATCTACTGTAATGGAAATATTCTTAATCAATTGTTGACAATGCATGTTATGATGTAAAAATGTCTCAAAGAAATTTCAACCAATAAATGAAGTAGGAAACTAAATCATTTTGTCTTTTCTTATGTTTCTGTTGATAAACCTCTGTTACAATAGCTGTATGGTTTATACTTATGTTTCTGTTGATAAACCTCTGTTACAATAGCTGTATGGTTTATAC
>NW_018407390.1:41250-66657 GCF_002113885.1 Mizuhopecten yessoensis | reverse complement strand
AGGGGCGGGGCCCAATAGGGGAAATAGAGGATTTTTTTTCTCCTGCTATACAAGTGAAGGGATTTTAACCAAATGCAGTCTGAAGCATGATTAGGGACAAAAGAATCAATTTTGTATAAACTGAGGTGTGTGGGCCTCCTTCTAAGGGCAGATGGGTGGGGCCCATTAGGGGAAATAGAGGAAAACATCAAATATCCTTCTCCTTTTGTACCGATGAAGGGATTTTGACCAAATTTGGTCTGGAGCATCATTGGCCAAAGGGTTCTCAGTTTTGTATGAACGGAGGGTATGGTCCCCCTGGGGGCAGAGGGACGGGGCCAAATAGGGGAAAATAGGTAAATCTTTAAAAATCTTCTCCTCAACCAATTGAAGGATTTTGACCAAATTTGTCCTAGAGCATCTTTGGACAAAGGAGACTCAAGTTTGTATAAACGGAGGGTGTGGGCCTTCTGGCGGCATAGGAGCGGGGCCCAATAGGGGAAATAGAGGATTTTTTTTCTCCTACTATACAAGTGAAGGGATTTAAACCAAATGCAGTCTGAAGCATGCTTAGGGAGAAAAGAATCAATTTTGTTTAAACTGAGGTGTGTGGATTCCCCTTCTTTGGGGCAGATTAGTGGGGCCCATTAGGGGAAATAGAGGAAAACATTAAAGATCCTTCTCCTTCTGTACCGTTGAAGGGATTTTAACCTAACCAAACTTGTTTTAGAGAATCTTTGGGCAAAGGGAATTGAATATTTATAAATGGAAGATGCAACTTTGTTACTTGTACTCCTTTGATAAACCTGAATGGTACTCAGCAGGTTTTAAATTGAAAAATAAAATACCAGGTGAGCTATTAAGGCCCCTGGGCCTCTTGTTTGTAGGTACAGCTTTAGGGACAGGGAAATCCTATCTGCTGGATAGAACAGTAGAATTCAGGTCACAATCAAGGCTTACAAATATTCTGAGCCTGTTTTCTATAGGGACAGAGGAACTTCCATACCTGCCCAAACTCCCCATACTTACTTACATAATGACTTACTCCTTGTTTCCCACCTCATACCCAGGAATTTGGTAATAATCAGCAATGACACTGTGAATGCTATGATAAATATATTCAATTTTCTATAAGATGTACAAATACCAAGAATATATTTGAAAAGAGCTGGAAAGAGTAAAATATACCACAAGATAAACTTCGGCCACAGGGCCTACATGTGACATTATTGTACAGTGTTGACATTTGACCTTCAGACACTTGTCCTACCTGTTACATCATCGAACAGTGTTGACATTTGACCTCCAGCCACTTGTCCTACCTGTTACATCATTGAAGAGTGTTGACATTTGACCTTCAGACACTTGTTCTACCTGTTACATCATTGAACAGGGTTGACATTTGATCTTCAGACACTTGTCCTACCTGTTACATCATTGAACAGTGTTGACATTTGACCTTCAGCCACTTGTCCTACCTGTGACATCATTCTACAGTGTTTACATTTGACCTTCAGACACTTGTCCTACCTGTTACATCATTGAAGAGTGTTGACATTTGACCTTCAGACACTTGTCCTACCTGTTACATCATTGAACAGTGTTGACATTTGACCTTCAGCTACGCCCGGGGCCTACATTTGACGTTATGTGACATAATTGTATAATGTTGAATTCTAACCTTTAGCTACGGGGCCAGTGTACAGTGTTGACAGTGGACCTTCAGCTACGGGGCCTACGTGTGACATCATTGTACAGTGTTGAATGTTGACCTTGCGCCACAGTTTCTTCTTATGACATCGTTTGACAATGTTCACATTTTACCTTCAGCTACAGTGCGTACATGTGCCATGACATCATTGTACAGTATTGACATTTGACCTTCACCACTATGGGGAGTACGTGTGACATCATTGTACAATGTTCACAGTTTACCTTCAGCTACAGGGCGTACATGTGACATGACATCATTGTACAGTATTGACATTTGACCTTCACCGCTATGGGGAGTACGTGTGACATCACTGTACAATGTTCACAGTTTACCTTCAGCTTCAGGGCGTGCATGTGACATGACATCATTGTACAGTGTTTACATCTGACCTTCGGCTACGGGGCTTACATGTAACATCATTGTGCAGTGTTGACATTTGACCTTCAGCTACAGGGCGTACAGGAGACATGATCGACATCGTTGAACAGTGTTCACATTTGACTTTCAGCCACAGTGCCTAAGTGTTACATAATTGTATAATGTTCACATTTGACCTTCAGCTACTGGTAACATAATTGTACAATGCTGAATTTAGACCTTCAACAACTTGGTCTACTTGTGACGTCATTGTACAATGTTGACGATTGACCTTCAGCCACAGGGCCTACATGCAAAACCATTGTACATTGTTCACATTTGACCTTCAACTATTAGATAAACAATATGTATATCACAACAATATTCTAAGAAATGCACAGTAAATATAGAATCAGCATTTCATTTGGTATTATCTAGCGGTTTTAAAACATTTTTTAGGCTTCTTAAAATTAAGTAATGGTCCATGTTCCTCGAGGGAGGAGGAAGACCGTTTCATTATTCTGCTGCTGACTTTTTCAAACTTCAATTTTTGTATGTGACTGCGTACGTGCTTCAGCAACAGTACGCTCTTGTAGGAAATATGGTAATATATGGTTGTACAATTCTTTTGACGTAAGCCTGAAAATGTCCACGGTCTGGCCTACTAATTAACATCGTCAATAAAGGTGAAGGATAAGATAGATTAGTAATCAAATGACGTCACCATTCATCATCATTTTGATTTCTATTCTTTATGTAAGTTCTGTGTTACACAGTGCTGGACAAAGTTAATTAATAACGGGACAGAATAGGCCCTTACAGACCTACCTGTACACCACTGTCCGTCCATTTACTGCTCATCATTTTGCACCGTCCAAAATAATTGCTATAACTGTGCATTATAACAGCAAAAGTCATGACAACCCCGGGAACACAGGCAAAATTGTCAATGAAAATTACGTGTATGCGTTTGTGCAGAAATTTCCCCTATTAGTTTTACGTTGGCAGTTTTGGTGAAAGATTGCAACTATCACAGACTTTTCAAATTGCGTGCTACTGACTAAATTGTTGAGAGAAAGAAGTTATGTAAACCATTAAAATATACGCGTTTAACAACTTAGACTAAATATGAGCAAAGTAGGTTCATTTGAAGAACATCAATATTAAAATAGAGGCACGTCATGTAGTTGTATAGCAATTATATAATTAGCTTCTTTTCAAAATGAAAGATATATAAAACGTTATTAATAGAAAATGACAGATACTAGTATTTACCAATTTCATCGCGGACAAATACTTACTAGTGAAAAAAAATCGCTTATCACCAACTTCACTACATCATACGGTATATTCCAAGAGGTGAAAGGAATCTTAAGTGCCTATACGAATTCTTTCGGTATTCTTGGTTCGACCAAATGTTTTAGTAACATATAAGTAGTATACAGCTACCGAATATCTGTCGTTAATACAGGCTTGTATACATGTACAGTTATGTGCCATATAATTAAGGCTTTCGCGATACGTTATTTACAAAATGGGGTTTATTCTTATTCACCTTTCACCTGAATAGTTTTAAAATCCCAGCTAAATAATCACTGGCGTCATTATCACTAAAATTGTGTACCTATATGCTACTCACAACCGGACACAACTATAGAACAGTATCGAGATGCGTCTCAAGAAGCTGGATCAGCTTACATCGACGTCGACACTACATGAAAACTATTCAGTAGATTTAATTTGTTCACAGCTGGAGAACTATTCTGTGTTTCTATCATTGATACTGATACGATTGGAGAGGAACAATTATTCCTCCATAACCTAGCTAGACATATATATTGTTACAGTCTTCGTCCATGTTCATGTATTGAGAAATTCGTTTTCATCTCAATATAACGCGCCCAATCCTGTTCCGTGTTATCGGACTGTAACAGCTAAGGAATATGAGGCGGAAATAATGCCAATGCGGTATAACCCGGGGACCCGCTCACTAGTTCCGCAACGTAGAGCGTGATCAGTGGCTGGATGGGTGACGTTTATATTTGGTGGCAGCGTTGGGATCATGTAAGTCCAATTCCCCGGTGGTAAGGGAAGGTGCATTGATACCCAGGTGGTGAGGGAAGGTGCATTGGTACACAGGGAGCACCTACGGGATTCCCCAGACCAAGTCTCGGGACGAGACTTCTCGGAGGGGGGAATAGTATAACAGCTAAAGAATAAGAGGGGGAAATACTGCCTTACTGGAAAGCTAGCTTTTACAGTGATGCGGTATAACCCGTGGATCCGCTCTCTAGTTCAGCAACGTTGAGCGTGGTCATGATCAGTAGCTGGATGGGTGACCTCCCGCGCGTTACATTTGGTGACAGCGGTGGGATCATGTCAGGCCAGTTCCCCGGTGGTTATGGAAGGTGCGTTGATACACAGGGAGCACATATGGGATTCCCCAGGCCAAGTATCGGGACAAGACTTCACTGAAGGGGGGGGAGGGGGGGGGGAGATAGTTTAACAGCTAGCTAAGGAATATGGAGGGGGGATACTGCCTTCTTCTTTTTCTTCTTCATCATCATCTTCTTCTTCTTCTTCTTCCAATAACTGCGACAGAACTCCACATAAGTATGAGTGCAATTGTCGCAATCATGTGTTCTTGGATGTGGCATTCTGCCTTACTGACAAGCTAGCTTTTCCAGTAATGCGGTAAGTTCAGCAACGTTGAGCGTGCACGTGGTCAGTATCTGGATGGGTGACCGTCCGCGCTTTAGAGGACCATAACGCGGAACAGAATGCTGTTTAATGCTTAAATAAAAGACAGTTTTGACGGTTTTTCTCGTCGACTCATTGCTATTTTTTTTTTACAATTAACTTATCATGGTTATAATTCTAACGAACGTATCAGTATTTACTGATGTAGGCAAGATGTAGACCTAAATATCAACACGGATAATCTAATTCACAATTTGCAATGGCCAACACTACACACACGCAGAACAAGAACATTCTTCTCTACAAAATAATACACCAACAAGTAGCAATACACACTAACAATCTCATCCCGGCAGACACCAGAACACGTCAAGGACACGACCTTAGTTACAGACATATATACACATCCAAAGACACATACAGACACTCGATCATTCTTTCCATACACGTTAACACAGTGGAACCTCCAACCCAAAACTATAATCCAATCAGAAACATTAGCAGAATTCAGGACATGCACCACACATAACATAATCGAACATATACAAAACCTACAACATAACTAACACTCACTCACTGCGTTTAACCTGTTTTTATCCTATAGCAAATAAAAATAAATAAAAATTCACTGTACATAATTATAATTAACGCACTACAGCACAAGACCGACTTCCGTAATCGTCGGTAATGACGGAGGAAGGAATAAATATGAAGATGAAGAATTCCGTGATATCACCAACAGAAGCATGCTAGATGATTTTCTAGCTGTGTGTCGAATAGAATAACACGGAAAAAACGAATGGAAAACGAAGTCAGGAAAAGTTATTTGAATAGAAAAATCCATCTGAGAACCAATGTGACCATAACGACTTACTTACAATATATTTGATAGAACTTAATTTGTTTTTAAATGGAATGAAATAAAGGATCAATATGGCTCCTTGGCTAGAGCACAGACTTAGATAACAATTGCTAGAGTGACTAGAGTTTCTCCACTTTAATGATTTAAGTAAGTTTTTTCATTGGTCACACAAGAAATGCTATATTTAGTAACAACCCGTACATTATCGCATTCGAACGGACTCCGATCGGTTCGACCAATCAAATTAAAGTTATATAGACGGTCCGGATGATTTCTGCGTCGGCTTTTACTTCCGCTTAAGTTTGAGTCGATTCTCGTGTGGCGGTTTTGGTGTTATTCTATTGAAAACATCTTCATTTCGTACAATTCACGATGGCATCGCGTCGGCGTCGAGCAGAATCGTACAGCGATGATGAAGACAGTAAGTTTTCCATGTGTATATGAAAAATGACTATTGCAGACACTACTGAATCATGTTTTAGGAAATTGACTGAGGCCGAAAACAAAGATTTTGTAAACATGAATTCTGCAATTCTACTGGCAGTACTGTAGAGGTGCACTGTTGGTCATTGCGTTACGACACCACTTCGAAGATCAGTTTATGGGCTAGAATAGTTTAATTTAATCAAATGAACTCGACGGAATTGATGAAATCTTATTTTCATAAATGATTTTGTGGGGCTACAGACGTTTCGGTACCAAGATGCCTCGGTACTTGTCAGGTTGGGGAAAACCACCAACTTGCGTATATACGCAAACTCGCCTAATATGTTTTACGGCACGGCCGTTAGTGAGGGCGGAGCCAGGTTGTACTGTAAATGTATCGGAATATCGGTACTGTACTCTTTCAAGCATTGAGTGATGTGTTAAATTACTAAATCAGACCTACATGTATAGCTATACAGTGTATATTACAGATAAGTTTCTTTTCTTGATTTCTTTTTGGCTGACAAGATGATCATGTATAATAGCATAGTTATCTGATATCCACGAAAAAATATACATATATATATGTAAATATCTTTACGAATAAGCCCTTTGGATTACTTCAAACTTAAGTTCAATGATTTATAAATATTGTATCAAGAGAGAACTTATGCATAGTATTTTACATTTTTTATGCTTTTTATGTCTAAAAATTAATTTGTTCAATGCTATAAAAACTGGATAACCCAAATCGCTTTAACAGTAACATTTGCAAGATATTATTAAAAATCGCATTAATTTACGACAAGGTAAATAATATTTTGCTAAAAGATGTTTACTGAAAGCGGTGGCTACTTAGAAACTTGATGTAACTTTACCGGAAGTATTGCATCTGTTTTTGGTACTTTCCCACATGCAAATAAAGTTTATTTTTGCATTTGTATTATGTTTTATGACTGAATAAATGCGACTTGGACAAACAATGTGAAAAAATTAAGATTAAAGTGATTTTGGCTATTTTTAGTAACAAATCCATACCTCTATTGGCGTATAATAGGAGAGTTTGCATATTATACGCAAGTTTTCCCGACCTGGTGTAAGACATTTCGGTACTTTTACAACATTTCCAGAAGTATTTGATTATATTCAATAATTTATAAGATTGATAAATAGCCTCAACTCTGTACTGTTCTGTAAGTTGCCGAGTTTACTTCTTCCTACTCATCTTCCTACTCAATCTAGTTGAATAGGAGGGGTACACCGACGCATAAGGGTGATAATCCTGCATTTGGGTAACCGTTACCGTTTTCAGAAACAATTTTATTACTGAAATTGGAAATATAGTGAAATGAAAAAACATTCTGAACAAAAAAGAGGGCATAATTCTTTCAACAATCCAATAAATAATACAAGGAGGTATTTGTTCATTATTTTTATGAAATTGACAAATTGTATCACCTTCATTGCTAATAGTTTGTTGTATAATAGCTATAAATAGGGGAAATCCGGGTAAATACGGACATGCGGGCTAATACGGACAGTTCTTATATGAATCATACATAATCCATTACATATGATTAAATCAAACTCTGTTCATATGGATGCATGTCTTCGTTGGCGGACAGTAACCGGAATATCCCATGGTCTAAAAATAGCAATGGCTTGTCTAACATGCGAGCACCTTGCACCACTACGTCTGGAAACTTGATTTTCGGAAACGATGTCCGAAAGATAGTTATGTTACAATTATCTTCACAATAACCAAATATATATCCTTTATATTGTACTCATAATGTTGTTACTTATATTTTTTAGATTGCAGTATTTTATCAATATGAAAATTTAACTGTTGTATGTGAGGCGTCCGTTATTTCCCCCAGCTTTTTATTGGGCGGGTAAATACAGACAGTTATTAATTGATCAATTAACTTGCTGAGAATGTTTTGACTCCTGTTATCAGAATGAGGATTTTACGTTGATTTCTTTTTACAAGCAAACATCTGATATTAGAATTAACACAATTATACACCTTAATAGACTGTCAAACTTACATTTTGGAATTGCCAATAGCACAAAACCAACCCTAGTGGCATGGGGGGGGGGGGGGCAATTACAAACTGCCCGGTATGTTGTATGCCAACAGGATAAGAGCAGAACATGTAGCAATGAATCCCTGGTGAAACATTGTGACCAGTTTCTATGGTTATATTGGGCGAGTGCATGATTAGAGTAGCTTGTCCGTAATTACCCGACTCTTGTCTGTAGTTACCCTACATGTGCCCGTATCACATTCAATTCTATAAATTCTGTGTTTTGGTTTATATTTTAGTGTTCATTTTACTGACCAATCAAAAGCATAACTAAAGATAAAAAACAGGTAGGGACCTTCATTCTGACGAAACATGTTCGTAGATGATATCTATGATAGATCGCAGTATGTTGATTAACTGTACCAAGGAGCATGTATTAGCAGTCATCATTTAAAAAGTGTCCGTATTTACCCAGATGTCCCCTAGCACACAGAGAAAAAGATATGCTCACCTGTCACATCTGCACTGGATGATCCTATATATTTTACATACAATGTACGTATACTGAGGTGATATGGTTTGTCATATTCACAATAAGTTAGACATCAGAATTGATAACTTTTTGTGTACAAATGTACTTCATTGTGTTATTAATTGGATTTTATTGAAAGAATAATGCCCTTGTTTGCTCCCAGTGTTTAAAAGAACTTTGTGTGTTTTTTATTTCACTTTATTCACCATTTCTGTTACACAAAATGGTAACTGTATGTACTCAAAATGTTCCAAATGCAAGCTAGGTTTTTTACCCATATGCGCCGTTGTGCCCAACCTGTTGAAGATCATGACTGAGTTCGACACATGAAAGGAAAGGAAGATAGTCATAGATAAGGGTACATGGTGAAGTCAATGCAAACATTACGTAGCAATTGCAACAGAGAAATGGAGCACTAACTACTGGGCCAGAGCTTAAAATTATATATGTAAAGTAGACTGACTATAAATTATTTAGGGGAAGAAACTACCACTAATGTGAACTAATTATTTTGACAATGCATCTTTTTGATCTGATTTATTACAGCGAGCCATTCCTCCAGGAAAAGGAGAAGGGCCTCAGATAATATAGACATTGAAGACCGACTGGAATCACTCATCACGAGAGTTGGAGAAAAGGTTTGTTTGTTTCACTCACACTTATTGTGCAGTGTTCTTGCAAGGCATGAAGGAAGGATTAAGGATCTGACTTAGATTCATGATTCTTTGTGAGGGTCTGACATAAGTATTATCCCCTTGATTGAATAAAATTGATGATAGGTATAAGACCTTAGACAATCGATTATTTACTGTCATAATTGGTCATGGAAAAAAGGTTCTGTTGTGTAGTAAGGACTGTTTTGTACCTGAACATTCCGCCAACAATGAAACTTCTTTAAAACATAAAATAACCGAACTGAAGAATTGGTGCCCAACATTTATTTCCATTTATTTTTAATGAGTACAATTGTTGTGTTTTGTAGAAAAATACATTTCTTCAAATATAGTATGTAACTTGCAATCTTAATGAAAGATTTACTTCATGTTTGTTATATTTTTATTTTCATTTCGTATAAAATTTGAACTTTTTGAACTTCTTGAGGAAATTCAACCTTGAGAGTTATCATTACATTTTTACGTTGAAATTGTCTTCCTCCCTTGCAGAGTACGTCATCGCTTGAAAGCAACTTGGAAGGATTATCCAGCGTGTTGGAGGCAGATTTACCGAATTACAAAGGCAAAATCATACGTATTCTTTGTGAATGGTAAGAAAACCTCGACTTTATTTCGTCTTTGAAAACGTTTTTGGTCTAAAGATGTACATGATATATAAAAGGATAATGCCTTTTTGGAAATGGCATGACTATTCATTTACGTTATGAAATTTGAAAGTGTCTCTTCCATAACAATTAAATCTTAATGTTAACAAATAAATATATGACATAATTTTTGAAAGTTATGTACAAAAATGTATAGCATGAATGTACATAAATATATATATATAGGCTTTTTTATAACCGAATATGGGTAAATTCCCCCTCCAATTTCAGCTTTATTTTCCCCTATTTCAGTTAACAATTCCCCCACTTGTAACTGAAATGCTACCACATCATAAATATCTGTCTTTGTTCCATTTTATTTTTATTTTCTGTCAGTTCCACGTCTGAGCGATTTATTTCATTTTCCCTGTGTTCATGTTAATTGTCACTGCTGATATATTACGACACTGTTTACAGCTAGCCCTGTTTACTGTATACAATATCATAACAGTCACACAAACGCTTTATTCTAATGCATATCCAGTGGTCAATTTGAAGCATCTGTAATGAACAGCGAGAAAACAAATAGCTTTCTATTCCTGCATTAGTTCTTGATGTAATAAAAGGAATTGCAGGAGAAAACTTTGAATATGATGAGAGTGAAATAATTGTTATTGAAGTTGAAGTTATTCCTGTACAAATTTCAATAAAAATGAAAAATCTAGTGGTCTGCTTGCAACTCTTTTGTGATTTCCTACAATGCTTTGTTGTAGTGTAACAAGACTGCCTGAGAAAATGGCGGTGTACTCTACGTTAGTAGGACTCCTTAATGCGAAGAACTACAACTGTGGAGGGGAGGTAAGTCAAGACGTCCACAGACTTAATGCAATTCGGACAATCTCCAAGAGATAGTTGAAGTGAACAAATTTAAACCAAAAATGTGTATCCTGGCCTGGATGGGACCTATGGAATCCAGAATGTTGATGATATGAGCCTAAAACCATGTTACAATAGATATGATCATTCTCACACAGTATATTTATACATCCTGTACTTTGTGTCTTCAAAACTGCTAGAGATACCTACTTTATTGAGAGACTTCCTGTGGTAAGAGACTACTCTCTTAAAACTCTACATTGCAGTGATATTCAAATCACTTTCAGTAAGGGAATACATTATAAACATCTCAAGAGTGTTCTCGGAGTACCGATACATGTTTAAAAACAATCACTGAAAGAGACTTAAGTTAGTATGCATTTGAACCACTACATGTGAATAAAGTAATGGAAATAGTATAACACATATCAAAAATATCATTTTTATTCTATAAAATAACCTTTTTATTCATTTTTTATCAATTTCAGTTTGTTGAACTGTTAGTGAGAAACCTCAAGGAGACAATGAAGTCTGGGGAGTATGAGAATGCTAGACTTATTGTAAGTATGCAAGTTTTTATTGTTTAACTGGTAATTTTTCTGGTCCTGTTTTAATATGCATGTTCAGGGAAAATCCTGGAATTTGAGAGCAGTGGTTCGTTTTCAGCAATTTTTAGTCAATATCAAAATTAACCAAGGGCCCCATATCATGACCCCCCCTCCTTGATTATCCCTGTCTGTTATAACCCTTAATTATATTTTTACTGTACAGACATGATGTAAGTGCAGTTATATGAAATTTTGTCCTGGAATATCAGAATGTTATCAGTAATTTATAATTTGAATTTTGTACTGATGTATGTGTAGGTGCGGTTCCTGTCTGACTTGGTCAACTGTCATGTTGTGGTGGCTGCGTCTCTACTGGCAATGTTCGACAACTTTATAGAGGTCACTCTGGAGGATAATATCCCACAGGTAAAAACTGGTATAGAACAATAACACCCAACAGTAGGGCTGAAACACCACATATCTAATTGTATTGTATCATTGTACTTTTTTGTGTATCATATGGAATTGTTTGTAGTCATGTATCGTGACACAATAACTAGACTAAAATTTTCAATCAAATTCTTATTTAACTCTACATGTACAAAAGTATACTAATTGTTTTGAAATTCTTCAGTAAACATATGGTCCACTGTACAGTCATATCCAAAAGTACTAAAAATCATACAAAAACATTTTTCAGTAGTATTTATTTTTTGACACTATGACAAAACTTGGAACAGTAAAATCTGTTGCTCACATTGTGAAGGTGACCTTTTAAGCAGAAATGTGTATTGTGATACATATTATATCCTAGTCATCGTACCACGATATGTATCATCGTAAAGTCTGCATATAGTTTCAGACCTATCCAACCTGTAAAAACTGGTATAGGACAATACCCCACAGGTTAAAAACTGGTACAGATTAACAACATCCTCAAAGTGAAACTGTTACTAAATACTTGTATTTCCTGTGTGAAATCTAATTTGAATTGTTTTGTTTTTCAGGTGAGATCTGACTGGTTCTGTTATGCTGTGATGGGTGCGCTACCCTGGGTGAGTACAGAGATTTAGTTTAGATTTATACTCATTAGAACCTTGTTTGAGTTCTACACATGTATATATAAGAGTAGCAGTAAAGTTTTATTATGTTGAAAACCATTTCTGGATTAGTGTCTGAAATGTTCCTGATCAGTGTCTGCAGTCAAATTTCAAACAGCTGTATCAGTAATTTACAGAGTTGCACTGCATAATAGATGACTCATGTTTTGGACATTTTGTCTATTTAACAAACATTGAAAATTTCCATACATAAGTGAAAAAGAAAAAATGGGAACGAAAAATGAAGTGTATATGTAGTACAGCGTAGTACACTGGCAAATTTGACCTGAAATTGACCTCAATTTGATGTAAAAAAAATCAAGTCAATTTCAGGTCAAGTTGACATAAAAAAAATTGCCTGTGTAGCAGCCTAATTTGGGCAGAGATTCAGATGGATTTAAAGAGTATTGGGTCTGTAATATTATTACATAGAAACATGTACTGTCTTGTTGTAGTTACTTTTAATGTCTGAAAACTATTGCTGTACACTGTAGGAAAGGTTTACATTTCCCTGTATGCTATTTGTTCTACATAACAGGTTGGCAAAGAACTGCATGAGAAGAGAGAAGCAGAGTTCAGCAAACTACTGATGATGATAGACAATTATGTCAGGTAAGGACAGGTGTCAAATGATATACCAAACTTATGATGATAGACAATTATGTCAGGTAAGGACAGGAGTCAAATGATATACCAAACTTAAGATGATAGACAATTATTTCAGGTAAGGACAGGAGTCAAAAGATACACCAAACTTATGATGATAGACAATTATGTGATATCAGGTAAAGACAGGAGTCAAAAGATACACCAAATATATGATGATAGACAATTATGTCAGGTAAGGACAGCAGGAGTCAAATGATATACCAAACTTAAGATGATCGACAATTATTTCAGGTAAGGACAGGAGTCAAAAGATACACCAAACTTATGATGATACACAATTATGTCAGGTAAGGCCAGGAGTCAAAAGATACACCAAACTTATGATGATAGACAATGATGTCAGGTAAGGACAGGAGTCAAAAGATATACCAAACTTAAGATGATAGACAATTATGTCAGGTAAGGACAGGTGTCAAATGATATGCCAAACTTATGATGATAGACAATTATGTCAGGTGAAGACAGGAGTCAAAAGATATACCAAACTTATGATGATAGACAATTATGTCAGGTGAAGACAGGAGTCAAAAGATATACCAAACTTATGATGATAGACAATCATGTCAGGTAAGGACAGGAGTCAAATGATATACCAAGCTTAAGATGATAGACAATTATTTCAGGTAAGGACAGGAGTCAAAAGATACACCAAACTTATGATGATACACAATTATGTCAGGTAAGGCCAGGAGTCAAAAGATACACCAAACTTATGATGATACACAATTATGTCAGGTAAGGCCAGGAGTCAAAAGATACACCAAACTTATGATGATAGACAATGATGTCAGGTAAGGACAGGAGTCAAAATATACACTGAACTTTTGATGATAGACAATTATGTCAGGTAAGGACAGGAGTAAAATGATATACCAAACTTAAGATGATAGACAATTATTTCAGGTAAGGCCAGGAGTCAAAAGATACACCAAACTTATGATGATAGACAATGATGTCAGGTAAAGACAGGAGTCAAATGATATACCAAACTAGACAATTATGTCAGGTAAGGACAGGAGTCAAAATATACACTGAACTTTTGATGATAGACAATTATGTCAGGTAAGGGCAGGAGTCAAAATATACACCAAACTTTTGATGATAGACAATTATGTCAGGTAAGGACAGGTGTCAAATGATATGCCAAACTTATGATGATAGACAATTATGTCAGGTAACAACAGGAGTCAAAATATACACCAAACTTATGATGATAGACAATTATGTGATATCAGGTAAAGACAGGAGTCAAAAGATACACCAAATATATGATGATAGACAATTATGTCAGGTAAAGGCAGGAGTCAAATGATATACCAAACTTATGATGAGTCAAATGATATACCAAACTTATGATGATAGACAATGATATCAGGTAAAGACAGGAGTCAAAAGATACACCAAACTTATGATGATACACAATTATGTCAGGTAAGGACAGGAGTCAAAAGATACACCAAACTTTTGATGATAGACAATTATGTCAGGTAAGGGCAGGAGTCAAATGATATACCAAACTTAAGATGATCGACAATTATTTCAGGTAAGGACAGGAGTCAAAAGATACACCAAACTTTTGATGATAGACAATTATGTCAGGTAAGGACAGGAGTCAAAAGATATACCAAACTTAAGATGATAGACAATTATGTCAGGTAAGGACAGGAGTCAAATGATATACCAAAGTTATGATGATAGACAATCATGTCAGGTAAGGACAGGAGTCAAATGATATACCAAACTTATGATGATAGACAATTATGTCAGGTAAAGACAGGAGTCAAATGATACACCAAACTTATGATGATAGATAATTATGTCAGGTAAAGACAGGAGTCAAAAGATACACCAAACTTATGATGATAGATAATTATGTCAGGTAAGGGCAGGAGTCAAATGATATACCAAACTTATGATGATAGACAATTATGTCAGGTAAGAGCAGGAGTCAAATGATATACCAAACTTAAAATGATAGACAATTATGTCAGGTAAAGACAGGAGTCAAATGATATACCAAACTGATGATGATAGACAATTATGCCAGGTAAAGACAGGAGTCAAATGATATACACCAAACTTATGATGATAGACAATTATGTCAGGTAAAGGCAGGAGTCAAATGATATACCAAACTTATGATGATAGACAATGATGTCAGGTAAAGACAGGAGTCAAATGATATACACCAAACTCATGATGATAGACAATTATGTCAGGTAAAGGCAGGAGTCAAATGATATACCAAACTTATGATGATAGACAATGATGTCAGGTAAGGGCAGGAGTCAAATGATACACCAAATATATGATGATAGACAATTATGTCAGGTAATCACAGAAGTCAAATGATAAACCAAATATATGATGATAGACAATTATGTCAGGTAATCACAGAAGTCAAATGATAAACCAAATATATGATGATAGACAATTATGTCAGGGAAGGACAGGAGTCAAATGATATACCAAACTTATTATGATAAACAATTATGTTGGGTAAGGACAGGAGTCAAAAGATACACCAAACTTATGATGATAGACAATTATGTCAGGTAACGACAGGAGTCAAATGATATACCAAACTTATGATGATAAACAATTATGTTGGGTAAGGACAGGAGTCAAAAGATACACCAAACTTATAAGGACTTTATATTTTGTACAGTAACCCAAACATAAATTTTTCCAAAAGGGTGCTAATATGTTTTGATACTACGCTTACATGTCAATGTGATCATCACATATAAAGTAACGCAGGTGATCTATTCAAACAGGTTCATTTCTAATGTATCTAAAAATATTGTAGACTTACTTTCTTATTGTAAACTGTTCTCTGTTCATATTACAAAAAAGAACAAGCTATCATATTTAGAGACGTTTTTGATGGACAATTATATTGAGGCTTTTCCATATGGAGATTTATGACAGCAGTAAAATTCCTGTGTATTGTGAAAAATATCTTCCATTTCTGAGAGTCTGGTTTATTCTTCCTAGGATATTTAACCAAATTCGCAATGGTATTCAATTTGGCTAGTTTTGTCTAAGGAAGAAAGTGATCATCTACTTACACAGAAATTCCCAATAAGCAATCTGTATTGACATTGCACAAGGCTGCTGCCTGTAAATAAATGTTATTTTTCATTACAGCAAACGACAAAAGATCCACGTTCCTGCATTACGGGTCTGGTCAACTGACATGCCACATCCACAAGAAGAGGTACCATATTAATTAATATTAGTGCAGTACTTATCTTGTCCCGTAACCCTTTCACCACTGTAGACCAAAATGGACTCGTCCATATCAATGCATGGTAGAGTCTACTTAAGTTACCTAGGGGTGAAATGGTTAAGTTAGAAATTCCTGTGCGAGCTTTAGTTTCAGATGATGATGATGGTATGTTGTACATGTAGGTACATAAAGAATAAACAGTGGTCCAGTTAAACTGTCTACAAACTTAATTAACTTTGAGTACTGTATGGGTAAATGGTTTTAATGAATCATTTGTTTAGATGAAAAAATTTGCGTACCAATTACAAGCTATTTATAAGACATCATAACAAATTCTATGAGTACACACCCAGAATCCATTCACCCTGTCAGCATTTTGTTACATTCTAAATGAAGTTACTTAACACAGACAAAAAACATGAAAGTTAGACAAGTGGTGAAAGATATGTCTGTAACATTATGTTTCAAGCATCATGAATTACAAAAGTGAAAGTAAGAAGAACTTAATCCTTTTAAGTGAAACTGGAGTTATACTCATTGGTTAAAAGAAAAATGCTTACAATTAAACAATGGAGCACTTCCTAAAATCATTGGAGTAAAGACAAGGTATACATTTGAATGACCAGGATCAGAAGTACAATTCAAAGAAATTAGAGATTTGAGCAAGGACCTCAGCAGAAGGCTATGAATCCTGTCAGTCAGAAATAACTGTATATCTTTGATGGCACATTCAAAGCCTGGTCATTTACCCGTTATAGCCTATGTTTGTGTATGTATTGAAAGGACTGAAGGTAAACCAGTGTTTGTTTCATTACAGTATATTGAATGTCTGTGGGCCCAGATTAAGAACCTGCGCAACAACAAGTGGGTTGAAAAACAGATTGTCCGTCCCTACCTTGCTTTTGACGGTATTTTATGTGAGGCGCTGCAACACACACTTCCTCAGATCATACCCCCCTCTCACAATGATGAGCAGGGCTACCCCCTCCCCAGTGTCATCTTCAGAATGTTTGACTACACAGATGTGCCCGAGGTAAGACAAGTTACACTTTCATTTGGATTCATCAACCGGACATCATGCTGTCACATTTCATTTGTTTTTGTTTTTTGTGATACTCCTCTCTATCCCATCAATTATTATTTAGAAAATGTCACAATATTGGAGAAAACAGTACATGTTGTCAATGAATTGTAAATCCATATCTACTTTGTTATCAATAGGAAGTTTAACACAGTAATGTAAATGTAAAACCTAAAGTTATACTGAATTAAAGGATATGATGTTAACAGGGTGTGGTGTTACCTGGGAGTCACTCCATAGAACGTTACCTGATAGAGGACCAGCTCAGTAGAACCATACATACATACAGCACGGAGAGGAAGGACTGGTAAGTACCATTAGAGACATTGGTAAACATCTTCATCTATAGCCATTATTAAGTTAAGACAATATCAGATAATACCTTTGGCTACATGTAAATGTGTCTATATGGTTCAACTCCATTTAGGTATTTTACAGTATTTGTTGATAACTTTATGATTGTTCTTTTTTTTCTTCAGGGATTGAAATGTTTGTATGAATAATAAATAAATGTTGTATGTATCTGTGTACTCATATAGTGATAACATCTTGCATGTTTCAGTGCTGCAACTCTGCTGAGTTTCCCATCGAAGAACAAGATTCCGCTGAACTATATGATTGTTGAGGTAATCATTGTCTAATGGTAGGAGTAAATATATGATTGTATGAGTAATTATATTGTGGTAGGGTAACTATATTGTGGTAGGGTAACTATATTGTGGTAGGGTAACTATATTGTGGTAGGGTAACTATATAGGGTAACTATATTGTTGTAGGGTAACTATATGATTGTAAGGTAACTATATGATTGTAGGGTAACTATATAAATGTAGGATAACTATATGATGATAAAATATTGCTACCTTACGTGGAGAGGCATCACTAGCATTTTGTGTTTTGTTGCCTAAAACGAGTGAAGAGCAATTCTGTTTTTGATTATTAACCACTGACAAGCAAACAACTAGCCATTATGTTTATTTAAGTGAAACAGCTGATAACCTATCAAATTTAACCTTCGGAGGTTATAAGATGGTATATTTAATTGTGATGTTTGTGGCCTCTTGTGATACAAATCAATCTATGATAGCCCTTCCATCACTATGTACTGTTCATACTTTCAGGTCCTATTTAGCCAGCTGCTCCAGTTGCCACGCCCACCATTCTTGGAAGTTTTCTATGGATCTCTGCTTATAGAGCTGTGTAAGCTACAGCCAGGGTCTATGCCACAAGTGGTATCCTTTCTTACAATCAGACTCGGCAGGTGCCCCGGGTTTTGATAATCATGTGATTTTGTCTACACATTTTCAAATATACATACTGTTTATTTTCATAATCTTGGAAATTATCAGATCAAATAATACAACCTTTTGCAATAGAGAAGTCTTAATGGTTTTTGAGTTGTTAGGTGACTATTGTCATGTGAGGATTGACCCCATTCAAAATGTTCAGATAATCTGGCATTTATGGTGACATTAGGGAGGAGGGGGGATTGTGTGGCTAGGGGGAGGGGATAAGGTGAGGTTCGAGGGGGGAGGAGTAGTTTGTGTGTGTTAGGGGGAAGGGATAAGGTGAGGTTCGAGGGGGAAGAAGTAGTTTGTGTGTGTAAGGGGGAGGAGATAAGGTGAAGTTTGAGGGGGAAGGAATAGTTTGTTTTTTAGGGGAGGTGATACTATGTTGGTGGGTTAGTAGGAGGGGGATAATGTGTGTTTTGGGGTGTCGAAGGAAAACTGGGGGATGTGTGGATGATATGTTGTTGCTTTTGGAAGAACAGAATAATGTGTGTTTGGGGGAGGGGGTTGGAAAGATAATACATTGGTGCTTTTCGAGGAACAGAATAACATGTGTGATGGGTTAGGGGATGTGAGTATAGATAATACTTGTCCTTTTCTAGGTGGTTTAACGGAGGGAGTATGGAAAGATAGTGCTAGGTAAAATATCCCTAGGGAAAATACAGTCACTTAATAATAAGTATACTCAAATTAATTGTTATTATCCAAGAAATCTTTGCCAAAGAAGAGCTGGAGGAATAGAACAAATGTTGAAAGGCCCTTAAAATGTGTATGAAAATAATTATAAATGTAAAATGAGAATATTCTTTTGCTCAAAATGATATTCGTGAATGGTCCTGAATGTATTCCCCTGTGTTATTCCTCAACTCCAAGCAGCTTGCCCAGGCAACAGAAATGATATATGAACGTCTAGACACCATGAACACAACAGCAATGGAGAGGTAAGCCTTCACAATTCACATCACCTTTTGTCTGGTTTGGTGTATGTTGGTCAGTCATACATTAGTTCATTGAGTCTGTAGATTATTTATGTTATCACTATTGCTTTGAAATGGAAAATCTAGCTTAGATTATGTTCAAAACTAGTTTGCATGGCCCCCTTGGTACCTGTACTTGTCCTTGTGCAAGAAAAAATAGAGAAAAGAAGAGAAAAGAATCTACTGTATAGCAGTTATATTTGGCGGGGGTTTAATTTCTCTATATTCACACTTTGACTAATATCCGTGAATTTTAAACATCAGCAAAATTATCAAAAATGTTAACCAGTTTAACGGACCTTATCACAACATGTTGAAAATACATTGGGCAGTCCATGTAAAAACAACACTTATATATAAGTGGCCACAACGTATTTATGTGTACACAGTATATATAGGTGATTAATTGATTACGGTTTACTCCTACAAAGGTAAATGATGACACTCAAAATACTATGCACAACACATAGGATTCGGATGCACAGCGAAATTTAACCCCCGCAAATATGTACTGAATATGAAACTGAAATATTGTTATACAGTATGCACCAGCAACATTCCATGATCTTGTAATAGAGTGCACCAAGATCCCTCTAGGATATCTTTCTATGGCTGATATGTAATAACTGAAATGCGGAGTAGCCCTAAAAAGAGGAAGATGTAATGAGCAAGGTCTGTTTAAAAAGTTTATACAATATCATTGTGTTCTATTCCATGATTTGTTTCCCAGTTTTCAAATGTCTAAGCATCTTAATTAAATATTAATATTTATGATATACAGGTTTGTGTCCTGGTTTGCGTACCATCTCAGTAACTTCCAGTTCCGTTGGAGCTGGGATGACTGGGCTGGTTGCCTGGAAGCAGACCATGAACTCCCCAAGGCCAAGTTTATAAGCGAGGCCATGCACAAGGCCTTGCGGTATGTATACACTATTTTTACTGGTTACCTGGCCGAAGCGCCTTGGTTTTTTTTGTGTTTTTGTTTTGATTTCTTGTGATGGGGTGGGGTGGGGGAGGGGGAGTTGGGGGAGGGAGTGGTTATGGTAACAGTAGATGCAGTCTTGTCTGGTCTGTCAGTTATTCAATTTTATTGGAATTTAGTAGGGTTTATCCTTCCATTATACAGTTGTTAGGTCCATGATAAATAATTAATATTAAGGAAAAATACATGTACCTATTATTCTAGAACAACCTTTGATATGATGAAGTTGGGTTATAAGTTAGCTTTTTGATTAGAGTTGTACCAGGTAGTTGTAAACGAGGTTCTGCACACATCCTTTTTGCATGCACTTGAAAAAATCATTTCAATAGAGATTTAATTGTTGTTTATTTCATGGTTTTAGAGAAACCAAAAAATATGATCCAATTAAATATTTACCACACAAAACATAAACTGATATGTTACACTAATACTTTGTTTAAACTTTCAGACTTGCATACCATCAGAGAATAACAGAGACTGTTCCAGAGGTGTTTATGCCCCTCATGCCCCTTAAACCTGAGTCAGAATTTAAGTATGAGAAGGAAGGGTCTGGGGCATTACCAGGGACAATGACCGCCCACCAGCTCATCCAGGCTATCAAGGGACGCTGCACCCCTGAGGAGGCCATGGTGCTACTCAAGGACCTACCTAACCCCCTTAGTGACGAGGAGAGTGAGTAAATAGGGTTTGAAATATTTAGAGCAAAATACTGGCTTTTGTATTGTTGGGTTTTCACTGTTTTACTATTACTGCTGTTACTTGTCAAATAGTTTCTGTACCTGTGATAAATTTTGATAGCCCATATTGGTATGGCTTTATATGTGATATCAGTGTATATCACGAAGGAGAAGTCGAGAGTTCTATTTGTAAAACATTTGTTGAGCCAACAGATGTCTGAAGAATTACTCTCAAACACAAAACATGGGCGTAATCTTAATGAATCAAATGTAAATGGTAAAACCTGACTTTATACACATCCAGTCATAACTGACATGATTTTATGTCTTGTAAAATACATTTTTGTCTGACATAACGTCTAACTTTAACAACACACTACCTGACCAAAAACCCAGTCCCTCGTGATATTGGTAAACACAGGTTACAAAAGGTTATAAAAGGTGATTTACTATTTATTTTGGTATTGATGTAACTTGTTGAAAAGATTATTATTTTATAGATCTCGTACTTTATTACAGTGATCCTGCAGATGTAGGGTCCTATTTATGCATTATATTTTTGTAATTTTACATTGCTAACATATCAAACAGCAGACAATGATGAAGAAAATGAGGGTCACCTGATACTTAATTTTGCAGCAATTTTGTTGATCATGAATACAGGCAAAGCAAAAAGTAACAACTTTACAGCTTTTAGGTATTTTTTGTTAGTTTGATTACTCATTGGCAGTTAATAACTGTGATAATCTGTATTATTTACACAATCCTCCTTTTGTTTTAGGTGACCCAACATATCACCCTCTGAGGATTGATGTCTTCGTCTCCGTCCTTCTCCATCTTGGCTCGAAATCATTTAGCCATTCCTTTGCAGCTATAGCCAAGTAAGTCTGACTTAATCTTGGTTTCCTTTCATTTTATCACAAGTCTGACTTAATCTTGGTTTCCTTTCATTTTATCACAAGTCTGACTTAATCTTGGTTTCCTTTCATTTTATCACAAGTCTGACTTCATCTTGGTTTCCTTTCATTTTATCACAAGTCTGACTTCATCTTGGTTTCCTTTCATTTTATCACAAGTCTGACTTCATCTTGGTTTCCTTTCATTTTATCACAAGTCTGACTTCATCTTGGTTTCCTTTCATTTTATCACAAGTCTGACTTCATCTTGGTTTCCTTTCATTTTATCACAAGTCTGACTTCATCTTGGTTTCCTTTCATTTTATCACAAGTCTGACTTCATCTTGGTTTCCTTTCATTTTATCACAAGTCTGACTTCATCTTGGTTTCCTTTCATTTTATCACAAGTCTGACTTCATCTTGGTTTCCTTTCATTTTATCACAAGTCTGACTTCATCTTGGTTTCCTTTCATTTTATCACAAGTCTGACTTCATCTTGGTTTCCTTTCATTTTATCACAAGTCTGACTTCATCTTGGTTTCCTTTCATTTTATCACAAGTCTGACTTCATCTTGGTTTCCTTTCATTTTATCACAAGTCTGACTTCATCTTGGTTTCCTTTCATTTTATCACAAGTCTGACTTCATCTTGGTTTCCTTTCATTTTATCACAAGTCTGACTTCATCTTGGTTTCCTTTCATTTTATCACAAGTCTGACTTCATCTTGGTTTCCTTTCATTTTATCACAAGTCTGACTTCATCTTGGTTTCCTTTCATTTTATCACAAGTCTGACTTCATCTTGGTTTCCTTTCATTTTATCACAAGTCTGACTTCATCTTGGTTTCCTTTCATTTTATCACAAGTCTGACTTCATCTTGGTTTCCTTTCATTTTATCACAAGTCTGACTTCATCTTGGTTTCCTTTCATTTTATCACAAGTCTGACTTCATCTTGGTTTCCTTTCATTTTATCACAAGTCTGACTTCATTTTGGCTCCAAATTGTTGCCTCTCTTTGATAGCCATAATCAAGTAAGTTTTGCCCAGTCTCTTCATGTCATTATTAACACTATTTAGTCATTCCTTTGTAACAAGGAACAAATAAATGTGAGCTCTCAGCTGCAAATGATTTATAAAAGATTCCTCCCACACATATATACATATCTAGAGAAAGGATTAATGGGATTACATATCTGGTGACTGGGTAAAGGGTTAAGGTCATCATTACTGTAGATATACATCCAGTTCTCAAAACATTGTAATTAATCAGTTTGTAAGGTGACAGTCATGTTGTTGTTTAACTCAGATTCCACAACCTACTGAAGATGTTGGCAGACACTGAAGAGGGACAGATCTGGCTGTTACGCACTATGTACGAGGTCTGGTGGTCACACCACCAGGTAAACACACTATGTACGAGGGCTGGCGTTCACACCAACAGTTAAACGAACTATGTACGAGGTCTCGCGGTCACATCAACAGGTAAACACACTATATACGAGGTCTTGCGGTCACCCCAACAGGTAAATACACTATGTACGAGGTCTGGTTGTCACACCAACAGGTAAACCCACTATGTACGAGGTCTGGCTGTCACACCAACAGGTAAACCCACTATGTACGAGGTCTGGTTGTCACACCAACAGGTAAACACACTAAGTACGAGGTCTGGGGGTCACACCAACAGGTAAAAACACTATGTACGAGGGCTGGCGGTCACACCAACAGTTAAACACACTATGTTCGAGGTCTGGCAGTCACACCAACAGGTAAACACACAATATACGAGGTCTTGCGGTCACACCAACAGGTAAAAACACTATGTACGAGGGCTGGCGTTCACACCAACAGGTAAACAAACTATGTACGAGGTCTGGCGGTCAAACCAACAGGTAAACACACTATGTTCTAGGTCTGGCGGTCACTCCAACAGGTAAAATATGTACGAGGTCTGGCGTTCACACCAACAGGTAAACAAACTATGTACGAGGTCTGGCTGTCACACCAACAGGTAAACCCACTATGTACGAGGTCTGGCGTTCACACCAACAGGTAAACAAACTATGTACGAGGTCTGGCTGTCACACCAACAGGTAAACCCACTATGTACGAGGTCTGGCAGTCACACCAACAGGTAAACCCACTATGTACGAGGTCTGGTGGTCACTCCAACAGGTAAATCCACTATGTACGAGGTCTGGTTGTCACACCAACAGGTAAACTATGTACGAGGTCTGGCGGTCACACCAACAGGTAAACTATGTACGAGGTCTGGTGGTCACACCAACAGGTAAACACACTATATACGAGGTCTTGCGGTCACACCAACAGGTAAATACACTATGTCCGAGGTCTGGCGGTTGTATGAACAAGTAAAATCTCCATTAAAGAGGCAACAGGTAACCACCATAAACAAGGTGATACCAAATCACCAAGAATATCAGACTCTTAAAATTTTATTGATGCGTTAATTTCTAAAGTTATGACAGTTTCTGGATTAATTGAACAGAAGCTTGCTTAATAGTTTTTTCTATTCCTGATATTATTAGAAAATCCAACCTTTCAGCTTGTACTAGTCTTGACAAAAAGGTTTACTCATAGTTTTCAGTCAGTCAAAAACATAGCGGTTAAACAAGAATAATTTCAGAATCTCCTGCTGTATATTTTTTGTGAGTTAAATATGCTGTTTTGATGTAGGTTTTATTTGTTGGTTTTCCATACTTTACCATTCTATTGTATACAGTTTTGATTCATAAGGTATTTTCTTGAAATATTGAATTTGTTGCTTCGAGATAGGTCTTATGTGTTACTTTGATAGGCATTAATGTTTCCTTGATACGAAAGTTTTGGACTTTATCTTGCCTCGATAGTTAATGAAAATAACACTTTATATGTGTTAACCTGTTTTATCCTGATTCTTTTTAAACACTTTGTTTATGCTTTTGTTTGTACTGTTTGTTAATCTTCTGTTGTTTATTCTCTGTTTACACGTACACTAGACTGCTATGTTTCATATTTTACCGTTGTAGATGATGGTAGTACTTGTGGACAAGCTCCTGAAGACACAGAGTGTAGAGCCATCCTCTGTTTGTTAGTCTACTGTTGTTTATTCTCTGTTTACACGTACACTAGACTGCTATGTTTTATATTTTACCGTTGTAGATGATGGTAGTACTTGTGGACAAGCTCCTGAAGACACAGAGTGTAGAGCCATCCTCTGTTT
>NW_018407390.1:27070-39148 GCF_002113885.1 Mizuhopecten yessoensis | reverse complement strand
GATTGAACTGAAACTTTGTAGGAATGATCAGCTCATGGTCCTGACAAAGTGTTGTTATTTTTCGGGTCAATCAGAAATACAATTTGGCTGCCATGGCCGCTATTTTGCTACTAAATTCTAATAGGCCGATCTCACTTAAAATTGGTCTAGGAATGATCAGCTCATGGTCCTGACAAAGTTAAGTTAACATTATACTATTTTTTACTCAAATTGGTACATATTTCAACACAAAAAAAAAATACTGTAGACTCAGGTGACCGTTTAGGCCCATGGGCCTCTTGTTATAAGTGGTTGTGAATATTTCATTGCAGAGTCCAACGCAGCTCATTTTTATAGCATTTTCCCCCTTTTTATTTCCAGTCTTCTGTGATTGCAACATATTTATCCTCATGAAACAATTAACTTTATATTTTATATTGTTACACTTATATTATAAATTAATTACTGAGGAATAATTCACCCATAAAATGCAAAAAGATATATTCTGAAAACTTGTTCAGGTGTGATACAACAGATATATCATTTTCAGACTGATTTGTTGTGATTTTTTTTTGAACCTATATTGTAAGTGTCATGATTGAGAAGGATATACTGAGTCGGAATGTCAGGAAATATTTTGACTTTTCAGGTTCTATGTTTGGGAGATGATGCACAGTACAATACGCAAGATGAGTAAACATGTCGACAAGTTACAGAAGGATGTGGAGGAGGCGAAGGACAAACTGGAGGCTAACAAACGCAAGGTCAGTTTGTCAAGGTCACATACATACACACTGAAGGAGGTCATGTGTATGATTAATTAGGGGATTAGGGGCACAGATCTGACTGATTCAGAATTTATTAATGTAGGGGATTGAGGATATAAATCAGACTAATTAAGGTAGTATTGTTTTACTAATTTAATATACTGGGGGCATGCAATGTTTTTGAAAAATGTAGGTCAAGTTTTTGTACAAATTTGAAGTATTAGGATGACAACAGATTTAGGATATTTAGGTCATGTTAGGTTACATATTAAAAATATTGCAGTGATGTTTCAGATTAACGTACATTCTGACAGACATAATGGTAAAGTCATATTGCTATCTAAAATACATTCGGGTCACAATTTTCAGAATGTCAGTTCTCCAGTGTCACACTAATCTATGGTAGCAAAGTGTTTTGAAAGTCACATTTCTGAGTTCAGATTCTGACTACTATTTTATGCAATATATTTGATATATAATTGAATATGATTCATAGTTTCAATGTGATAAAAACTTAAACCAAAGATCAAGATTAGATATACAATAATTTGGGCAGAAGTAGAAACTTCTAATAAGAATTTGACTCGATTGTCCAATCCAAGCTCCCAGTCCATAAGAATGAGAAGTGAAAATAACAGAAAAATAAGCTTCTTTTCTGATTATACTCTGAAAAAAAGTTAAGTACATTGTATTTTAAATGGGAAGCAATTGAACAGTGTCTTTTCATATTTTCATTGCATTGTGGGAGAGAGAGAGGTATGTAAGTGAGGAAGAAGAGATATAATAGGTCTATAAAAAATAGTTGTATCAAAAAGGTATAAATAAGTGTCGTGTCTTGAAATACAGAGCACGTTTTGAATATAGGGAGACTATAGATTGAAGGTATTGTGAAAATGTTCATTCATCAGATGCAATGTTTATTCACTAAATACAACATCTGATAAATATTTGATCAGCGGGCAGATGGGCTAGACTTTGAGGAAGACTACAACGATGATGAGGTGCCGTCGGATGAGATGATAGAGAGAATGGAGGAAAGGATGGAAACGGCTCAGAACCAACAGAAACGACTTTTCCTCATCATATTTCAGGTAATATGTTCATCACAATCTACCTCTGCTTGATGTATGAAATGGAATAAGTTACAAATGATGCTTAAGTCGCAGTTGAATACTGGTGATAGTTTACCCAATTTCATTTAGACTAATGCTGTAAATATGTCACTACTTATAGTTGATCTTTGACAATTTTCTCTCTTAAAACTACTGATAACGAAAAGGCTAGATAGAACAGATTGATATATTCTAGTATGTTTTCATATATTTCTGAATGTTCACTTATGTGGCCTTGCAAGTTGTTCATGTTGCAAGTAAGTTTGGTTTGATATGATCATATGATGCAGTATTTTTCAAATTCAGACAGGATTCATTGATGACTCATTTGACAAGTTGTCAGTGATGAAAAAACTTGGAGTGTTGTTCCTGTAAATGTCATTTGAAAATTGTAAATTAAGGTTGTAAAGCCCTGAAAATACAATTCAAAATATGTATTAATGATCAATAAACTTAGAGAAGATTTATTAACAAAAAATCCTTGCATTAGTAATTCATAATCCCTGATTATAAACCTGTTTTTACAAAACAATCTCAAGAAAAAGTTGAGGCAAAGTGAGCGGCGAAAAGTAAACTGCTGTCATCAATCTGTTACAGGAGCTCAGAATAAGGTTTTAATTTCTCTTATGAGCCTTGTTTATATTACAGCGGTTCATTATGATCTTGACGGACCACCTGGCAAAGTGCGAGGGTAGCGGAGTGGACTACAACACACCCTGGTATAAATGGGTCATAGAGAGGTTACAACAAATATTCCTCCTGGTTAGTATGTTGTGGGTTTATCATTGAACTGTGTGAAAGGCTATATAGGTGGTAGTGTTGATGGTGTTCTTACTTTACTTGGAAGGTTTAATGCTACATCGTATTGTCTGGACAAAGTAACTATAACCCATGTCGATGTAAATGTTACATCATTGTATGCTTGCCTAGTATGATACACATCAAATTAGAGACAATTTTATCAACCTGATTTTATAGATAAATTAGTGCTGACGGAAAATTGATGACATCTTGGTCAGGGTTACAAATGTCTACACTGATATATGTTGGACAAGATTACACATGTCTAAATTGATATCTGGGTCATGGTTACAAATGTCTTAAATTGGTATCTGGGTCAAGGTTGCAAATGTCTAAATTGATATCTAGGTCAAGGTTACAGTTACTACTGTACAGTAGAGTACTTGAATATCATATCAAAATTCAACAATGAATGTGATGTATTCAATCAGATATCTCGTTAAGTATATTGTTGCTTTTAAAATGTTAATAAATTTCCCTTGTAAAGATACTGGATAAATATTTTCCCCTCTTTGTTTTTTTGTCAGGAAAACTTGGATTTAAATTTATGACTTTGAACATTTTTTTGTATCATTGCAGCACCACGAGCTTGTATACAGATACATCAGTACACTGGAGAGCCTACTATTTACTAGTGACATTGACTTTCACATCCTGGAGATATTCCAGCAGTTCTGTGCTCTTCGGTCCTGAGATCTCCTATATGTGCATTAAAGACATCTAGAATCATTGGTATTTCATCACAGAAAGAGAACCAAATAGGACACATGGATATTCTCAAACATTTCTAAAGCAAATGCTGGAAATTGGAAGATTCTGAGGGGAAAACACTATGAACTTCCCTTTTTCCTTGAAGAAATGTTCAAAATATTTTGAGAATGTCACTTCAAGACAAAATCAGCATCTTGAAGAAATTATTGGGAGTATTTTTCGAATAAGATCCATCAATAATGACATTGTTATCATTGATAACAAATGTGGGTTTTTGTTCTTCAGTCATGTTTTTGTCACAGTAGAATTGGGGTTCCACTGTGAGTGATACAAAAACTACATTAATAACATACATGTATTTAGATAAAAGCCATTTTACATAATCCAGTTTCATTGTCATTTTGTCAGCTCTGATGCAATGTTTTATTTTATCAGGGGAGATAAGTTAAATTGCATTGCAAGCAAACAAATAGGAATGGTCTAGGACTCAAAATCTGCCTTTTCATCCAGTAGATGAATCAAACTGTTCAAAATCCACCAAACCGTTGTAGTACTAGGAGTTTGATAAGTTCAATGGTCAACACATTTAACATTTGGTAAGCCCTGAAAAAACATTTTTATATGTTTTCTGATACCGGTGTTCTTTTTCAAATAAGATTTGTAAAAGTACCTAGACCTGCCAGGAACTCATCAGATCTGCATTTTGATTTGCTTGTTTTCCTTTGATTAATTCTGAATTTAATATGATAATTTTGTGTTAAATATTCGTCTTCTTCGGTGTCAAAACCTGTGTGTAGGAAAATCATATAGTTGACTTTAACAATGCAGTGTTTTATTTTATATTTTATCATAAATTTCAATTCTGTCCGACAGAAATTTCTGCAAAGCAGCATTTCCTGTACATGAACTGGAGTTAATTTCTCACCAACAGATCAACTGAAATAAAAAGTTTTGCACTAGATATTAAATTGTATTAAAAACACTTTGTAAATTAAAGATTGTAGGTTATCCAATGAATTGACAGTTACATGGTTGTACAGGTGCTTGTATAGGTGTTAAATGCCATCTCTATGGATTCGTGTCAAATTTAACTTATATAGAACAATTTTTAACCAACAACATGTGTAACCCAACTTTAAGACTTAGAATAATACTCAACATAAACAATATAACTTCCTGTAGGGAAACAATCTTCTTCTGGTTAATATTAAATAAACAATAAAGGAAACCAACAAATCACAGGCAGCTAGCTGTTTCAATATTTTCTTAAAAGTGCATGTTTTTCATTAGCCTACAAATCCTCACAATCCTGATTCAGGGGCTTTTTTTCTCTGGGGAGGAGGGGACATTTGTTACCAAATTGATAACTTGAGGTATGGGTGAAAGAATCATGACAGTTGTGTCATAGGTTATTTTGATCATAAGTGAGCCATGCCAGTTGTATAGATAAACAAGTATCCAGTGTTGCTTTGCAGTAGTGACCACAGAAAGATGGCAAAGGAGAGCAATGAATAATTATATATTTCATAAAGAAGTGTATTCAAAACTTAAAATCCAATTCATAAATACAGGTTCATTGAAAAAATATTTTACCAGCTAAATTTGCACATCTCTAACCCAAAACCATTTTTTTTGGTATAGACTTTCACTGGAACACTCTTTGAATTCATTACTTTAGAAATGTTCAATTTCAAGAAGGTAAAAGCCATTTGAACAGTATTTTTTTCAAGGTATTTGTCTTGTATATTAAAGTCATTTCATTATTCTATCTGTTCTGTTTTCCATCGAGTGTGCCATGCGGTGGTGCGGTCATCAGTGTGTGTCCTGTAATGATGTATACAATGAATTATTAATAAAACCTCATCAATTACAGTAATGGAGACGAGACTTTTGTTTTACTTTTATGTTATAATTATATGCCAATCTTTGAGGGGACAATTTATGTTATGGCAATAAGTATATCCAACTTCACAATTTTTCATTACCAGGACCATAACCTATAAACCACTACAAATTTCTCCATGAACCTTCATTAATACACATATGATAAGTAGATAAGTAGAGTATGTGTATGTATATTGTGGCATATTTTGAAGAGAACTGTGTTTTATGCCTTATCCAGATCCATTTTCCCAAGTTACGGGTCATAATGATATATCAAATTTGCCTGGAGCATAACTCGTGAATAGCTCAGTATTTTCCCTATATCATAGATGCTCATTACAAGATGTTCTATATCATGTAGCTCCTTCCTCCAGTCTAGATTAAAATATCTCTAGGTACGCAGCTACCATTAAAGCAGAACATTTATCATCAAAATTCTGCTCTGAACTGTATAAAGATGACTTAATTCATGAATTTAACCAAAATATTTAATTATATCTAACAATAAAGAAAAATAGTTTTTGCACACAGTGCAAAATAAATATATACAAAGAACAACTATGTAATACATTGTACAACATTAAGTCTACAATTTTTGTGTATAAATTACTACTCAATGGCTCTACTTTCTTTTTTTGTATATATAAAAAGTGATACAATTTCTTCATAAATCACTTCTGAAGATAATTCTTTCTATATATTGTCATTCCTTCAAAATCACCGCATACTTCACTGTCATACAATGTATCACTTCTGCACCTCTTTCTGTCTAAATGCATGTTTTTTGATACATTCTTTTATCAAAAGTCTGAACATCGTCCCTTCCTTTCCCAGTCACCATAACGAGTGGGTTCTGGTCCCCTTGGTCCACCAATCTCCCCAGTCGTTGGATTTGTATTATCAGGGAAGCGCTCTAGTGGTTCCTGTTCTACATATGGTGAAACAGTTTCCTCGACCTCAGTTTCCCATTTGTCATCAAATTTGCCTGCAGGTGTCTTCCCCTTCTTGCGATGTGATTTTTTTTCATCCGAATATAATCTCATTGACACATTATTATAAGAAGCAAAGGGCATCAACAGCTCTCTTCCCTTTAAAACATTTAGCACCCTTCCTGAAAAAGTAAAAAACTATTTTTAGATTTATGAGTTTAAATGTGTATCAGGTTCGTATATACTGACTTATGAAGATTCTGTTTTACCCAGAAATGAAATAATCATTGACACGAACACCAAATCTGGTATCAGTGTATTTTCAAACAAATTCTTTATCAGTCCATCCTAATTTATTTGGTTTTGATGTCTTCCAACTTTCAATTTCTTTCGCTCATTTTAATATAACGGCTGAATCATCCCAGAAATATTGAAGACACTTTCACTTGTTGACATCCCTTTTCACAGCCTGTGAGTGTATATTTACAAGTATCGGATACTTTTTTTCCAAACTCAAATTTTCATTTGATTTGTTTGAACTTTTCAGTGAAGTCTCTGTTATTATTGTAAAATGGGTTACGAAAAAAAATGGTTGAATCTTTTAATATTTGATTTCCAATACAAATTAATTAAGACACCTGATCAAGTATTCCAGATGTTACACTTGACATGTACAGTATTATATATATCCAACCAGCATTTATGGTAACAGACTGATCTTTAACCAAAACCAGCTCATTTGTTAAGGAATAAAGGTGGTTGGGTATATCAATACTCTGATATATAGATACTTATAGATGAACCTATTTCAAGTTTCCCTGGTCTAGCTGCTCTACAATTATGACACAAAAATTAAATAAGATAAAAATAATTCCCTTCCAGCTTAATAATTATTAAGGGTTGAAAGCAGAGGCTGAAACGCACCATTTAGGCCTATTATACAAGTCTATTTGGACTGTTGCAGATGATTATTTTTGACCAAATAGCTATATGTTGTTTAGAGTGTCTGAAGTTGTGAGGTCTTGGTTCAAATCCTAGTATGACCTGTTGCAGTTTTCTCTCCTGTTATGTTGGTGCATGTGACCAACACTTCGTTGACGTACTCTGTGTCTGCTGGGTAAGCGGATGTATAAACTTGTTGCAAATAATGTTTGCTTGGGTGCGAACGCTAGAAAACGAGGAAGGTTCTATAATTAGTGGCGGGACTGGCGGGGCGGATGACTTGTATCAATGACTAATAGTAATACGATCAACGGTACTTGAATTTCTTTCAATATAGGCGAGATTCAATTCCAAAAATAGAGTATTCATTACGTACACGATGTGTTATTTGAGGAACGACATAAAATGAGAAATTCAAATTCCTATGTTACATAACATGAGCTCTTGCGTTTGACAACTGACGTTTCTACATCTGCCAATTGGACGACAGGCAGAATTACGTAGATAGAAGTAAATTAGATTGAAAAACAAAAATCTCGTAGGCCTAGATATCGTATGAAATAGCACTATTGTACTGTACTCGTAGACTTACACCCAACACTCCGGCCCGTGCGAGGATACTATTTACCGAGATTGAAGAAGTATATCCTATTACATAACCTGTCAGGTTCCTTTTATTTCTCATCGTTTTTATTTCTTGTAGGTCTTATCACTCAGCTGTGTTAAAATGTGTTATATTTTTTTATAATTTAGTGTATACCTGAAAGTTTCCATCCAGAGCCGATACCACGAACAACAGTTGTCGCCATTTTGTTTATGAGAGTAATCTAAAAGACGACAAAAGGAGACGGAGATACGGATACGGTACGAACAGGAACAAAGATTCGCGTTTCCGGTTAAACGCCAGGCACAGATCTGAACCGAGACTGACCTCAGGACAATTTGGCACGTGTAGATTGAGGGTCCAGACGCACCTGACCGAAACTAAAATGCTGACTATTCGCCAGTTTTCGTTATTATGAGAGCATTTATTTAATTGTTTGCCAGAATATTGGCACGAAGCTTATTGGGAAACTTAATTCCGTATGACACAATGGGCAAAAACCTCTCGGCAATTTGTGTATGTCTTCCTGTCCTGATAAAAAAGTGTGAAGTGGTACTTAATAGGTAAAGACTTTAAAAGGATATGATAACAACATTTTGTATAAATCAAACACTGGTGATGTATTAAGGAAACTTTCACATTCTTGTTTTAAAATATCTGTGTCTTTGTGTCATCACAGGAAACAATACTTTCACTGATACATTGTATTGACCATGTCACATGTCAGCAAGACCAATAGAATATGATTCTCTATTGATACACCCCTCCCAGTTTTATTATTTCCGTTGGCGCCACATCTGAAATACATGTCATGATAACAGGCTTTTAGAATATCATTATTAGGATATCATCCACTTTTGTTTTGTATTACCAGTAGATATTTAAGGGTTAGACGCTACAAGGAGGGACACTTTTGAGCTCATCTGACACGAAATACCTAGAATGAACTTATGTGATAGTGTGTTGTTTGTCCGTCGTGTGTCGTACGTTAACTTTTGTTTTAAACGACACCTTCTACCAAGCTACATGTACTGGTCATAAGTCAACCATGTTTGTTGCAAGCAGCATTGGGTCAAGGAGATATGATACATATGCATATGGGTTGAAAGTGATCCTCCTTCGGGATAAGGGGCTGGACCTTAGTGGCTGATTTGCTTTAAATGACGTATCCTCTAAAAGTATAGAACACATTTCAATCAGATTGTATTTGTAGCATGCTAATTAGCCAACGGGGATGCATGTTTTGTATAAATCAAGGCGCTATCACTCATTGGGACCAAGTGCATGGCTGGGTTAAAGGGGTAACATTGGCAGATTTGCTCTAAATGACGTAAATAACTTCCAAAATAATGAGCAGATTTTTATTAAAGTAGTGATGGCGTCTTTAGCCCACATGGATACAAGTCAAGTTAAAGAAATTAGAGGATTGTATGTTATGATTAGTTTCTATACGTAATTCATGCTAATTATCATTGTGCAATTTACCACTACTTTGTGTGTCTTTTCAGACCGTGTTCATTGCTGAATAAACATATTTAAAATAAACGGAACAGAGTCCCATTTATGAACACGGTCTTTAAAGCTTCCACATACACATCAGAAATACCGATGAACAAAATGCCACGGGTCGGCGTCATCGTCACAAGTTACCTCCCTTCACCACCATTTGGTATTCGAGACATCTTCAGTCGACGTCATCTAGCGTTTGATTCTCCTGCAACCCCAGTGAGCAAAATCACCACACCCCCGGCAACGATGCCACCTATCTCGACACATACGCCACAAGCAGTAGTTCCGTCCCCTGCACCGATCCGGACTTCTGGTCGTGCCACAAAGAAACCAGCTTGGCATTCAGATTATAAAATGTCCAAATAACAATTGACTTGTTTCTACTTGGAACATTTCCTAAGTGTTATATCTGTTGTGCAACTTTTCACGGAGACTCAGTGCTTCATTTTGTTCATTTTAGGACAATTAGTCGGACATTTCTTAATAATTCTCATATTTCACATCAGTCTTTGTTCCTAGGGCTAATACGAGTGACCCTATTACTTACGTGTACCAAAGACTTGGGGGAGATAGAGATAGAGGTATGTTATGATTAGTTTCTATACGTAATTCATGCTAATTATCATTGTGGAATTTACCACTACGTTGTGTGTCTTTTCAGACCGTGTTCATTGCTGAATAAACATATTTAAAGTAAACGGAACAGAGTCCCATTTAGAAATAATAGAACTGACCCTCGTGGGGGATGATATAAGGAGCCGGGTAAAAGGAGTGTCAGTGGCCGAATTGCTGTCTGTGGTATCTCCTAAACGACATTAGTTACTTCAAAACTACTAGAAAGATTTCAGCCAAATTGTAGTTGTAGCGTCCTTATTCTATAAAGGGATAAAAATATAAACAAATAAAGGGATTTGCCCTCCCGAGCGCTCTCCACCCAAGGAAGATTTCAACTTGATTTCCAAAATAGACGCTTGAGTTACTCAAAGCCCCTCTTTTTATCGTTTTTCCCATATGTCAATTATTGTGTATTGATATCTAAAATTGTAACATACTAGACCTACCCTCCGCCGTTGCCATCTACCACACATACCAGACGTACCCTCCTCCGTACCTCTACATGCTCGTTAGTGAGCTATAAACGAGGAGGACGGAACGATACTTCCGTTGACATGTCTGATGTTATGGGTGTAACGATTACAGGTATGTGTAACACCTGTCCTCTCCTAGTCGACACTGGCACGCGCGCCCGTGATCTGGAGGCGGCCTCACGATGTCCACTAAATCCAAAACAGTCGGCCGGGATTAACCAGTCTACATGCATATAGTTGTATGCGTATTTGTTGATGGTGTAATCATAGCAGTGTATTCAGGGGTTACACGGAGTTTTGAGTCGTAATCGTGATTCAAAACTCTAAAATGGTTTTAGTTTAAGGATGATGTTTTAAAGTCTACTTTCTATAATGCTAATTTCGATTATTTAATCCAAGACTGTGCCTCATCCAGATATGAAGAACAGTAAACAGTATCTCCGAGTGACCGTACTATTTGTGATACTTTTGGATACGGTAAGTAAAATTTAATGTAGACACAAACACACAGCCATTATAGTAAAGTACACATGCTTAAATGAATCTTATAATGGTAGTAAGAGATTAAGATTCGCTGTCCATAAGATCCAATTACTGTAATAAATGATAAGTATTAGCTAATATAACAATTAAAGCATAGGAGCAGTTGATCGTAATGATACAGAAGGATCGATTAATTGTAATCATACATAACGATCATCTGATCGAAATTTGAGGTTACGATCAGACGATTTTAATTATCTAATTAAGCATGGTGATCAGCTGATTAAAATTAGGTTATAAATAGACAGTAGTTGGACCAGGTTATTGTAATTAGGCAGAAGTACGATCAGGTCATTGTAATTAGACGGTAGTAGGGTCGCGTGTTGATAGAAATTACACAGAAGTAGGATATTGTGATTGTAATTTGACAGAAGTAGGATCAGGTGATTGTAATAAGACAGAAGAAGGATCAAGTGATTGAAATAAGACAGTGGTAGGATCAGATGATTGTAATTAGACAGAAGAAGGATCAGGTGATTGAAATTAGACAGTGGTAGAATCAGGTGGTTGTAATTAGACAGTGGAAGGATCAGGTGATTGTAAATAGACAGTGGTAGGATCAGGTGATTGTTATTAGACAGAAGTAGAGTCGCGTGATTGTAATTAGACAGTAGTAGGATCAGGTGTTTGAAATAAGACAGTGGAAGGATCAGATGATTGTAATTAGACAGTAGTAGGATCAGGTGATTGAAATAAGACAGTAGTAGGATCAGGTGTTTGAAATAAGAGTGTTAGGATCAGATGATTGTAATTAGACAGTAGTTGGATTAGCTGATTGTAATGAGACAGAAGAAGGATAAGGTGATTGAAATTAGACAGTAGTAGGATCAGGTGATTGTAATTAGGCAAAAGAAGGACCAGGTGATTGAAATTAGACAGTGGTAGGATCAGGTGATTGTAATTAGACAGTGGAAGGATCAGGTGATTGTTATTAGACAGTGAAAGGATCAGGTGATTGTAATTAGACAATAGTTGGATTAGCTGATTGTAATGAGACAGAAGAAGGATAAGGTGATTGCAATTAGACAGTAGTATGACCAGGTGATTGAAATTAGACAGTAGTAGAGTCGTGTGAATGCGTGAGTGTAATTAGACAGTAGCTGGATCAGGTGATTGTAATTAGGCAAAAGAAGGATCAGGTGATTGAAATTAGACAGTGGTAGGATCAGATGATTGTAATTAGACAGTGGAAGGATCAGGTGATTGTAA
>NW_018407390.1:17398-23638 GCF_002113885.1 Mizuhopecten yessoensis | reverse complement strand
AGATATTAGGATATGTTTATTGGTACATTGTTACATGTATTAGATATTAGGATATGTTTATTGGTACATTGTTACATGTATAAGATATTAGGATATGTTTATTGGTACATGTTTAGATATTAGGATATGTTTATTGTAATAAGATACAAGGAGATGTATATTATAATTAAACATTTATAGTAGTTAGATGTTAGGAAATAAGTATTGTAGTTAGATATTAGGATAAGTTATTGAAATTAGATATAAGGGAGAGTTTATTATGATAAGACAATATATATTACTTTACATTTGTATTACGTAGTATATCGATAGTTACCTTTGTTTTACAACAAAAGTCAACATGTCGGTCTAGTGGTTGTCTTCTGTAACAATCTTTTATTCTTGTAATTATTACAATATTCAATATTTTCCCCAACTGCACATGGCTATCTGAGGCGAAAACCCCTCACACTTGTATTAAACCTACAAGTAGATACGAAGATAAGAAATGATACGATGTATGTTTGTGCCCATGTTGTCTCGTTGAAGTACTGGTCGATCGTTCATAGGTATACATGTATCGACAACGCCCACGGAGTGTTCACTGGTTGGGTAGATGTATAGGAATGTGCTTTATGTTTTAGATGACCTGCCAAACCAGTGAGGACACGGTAACATCAACAACACTTGATCCCATCAACTCACAGGCGATCTCTTTTACGGAAAACAAGTGGTCAACAGATACCGACCACGAGAAAACTGTCTCTGGCAATACCCCTCATTCTGGTGGACCAGTTACAGTCGGTTACCGCACTGTCACTGACATAAACTCTGATCAAACGGACATCGTGTCAACGTCAGAAATAAAACATACCCATCTGTCAACGTCATTAACTTCACTGTCTGTTTTATCTACAACGTCGTCCTCAGTGTCGACGTCGTCCGAAGCGTCATCATCACTTCAAACGTCCCAAGCTGTCCCAAAAAGTACAGTCAACATAGTAACATCAGCATCAACAACAGAAACGACAGTATCACCAATAAAAGTTAGAGAAAAGGTTGGCATTGACGCAAATTCTTCAACCACACTGGATGTGAATGGTGTGAACAAATATACGCCTCCAACCAAACCGGATGTAAATGGCATGAACAAATCTACCGCCAAGCCGGAGATTAATGAAGTGAAAACATCTTCGCCTGTTAACACACTGGATGTGAAAGATATGAACAAATATATGCCTATTACCAAACCGGATATGAATAGTGTACACAAACATACCACTAAGCCGGATATGCATGAAGTGAAAGCATCTTTGCCTGGTACCTCACCGGATGTGAATTATGTGCACAAATCGACGGCCGACATCACGATAGATATGCATGACGTGAATAGATCCTCAAGTATCTTTTCGGAAGCAAACATTGGAAACAACAGCTTCCTTACAGCAAATATTGGAACGACACCGGAACTTAAAATGCGTCTTGAGGCCGTCAATAAAACAAGTAATACGGAAAGTGTATCAAAAACAATTGAGGCCGCCAACAGAACAAGTGATCCAGCAACAATGGAGGCCGCCAACACGACAGGTAGTTCGAGCAGTACACCGACAATGAACACATCCAAAACAACAGGTGAACGAACAACACTAGAGATTGTCAACAGGACAGGTAGTACGGGCAGTACACCAACAACACTGAAAACCTCGAACAGAACAGGTGAACTAACAACACTAAAGATTGTCAACAAGACAGGTAGTACGGGCAGTACACCAACAACACTGAAAAGCTCCAACAGGACAGGTGAACAAACAACAGTAGAGATTGTCAACAGGACAGGTAGTACGGGCTGTACACCAGCAACACTGAAAACCTCGAACAGAACAGGTGAACTAACAACGCTAAAGATTGTCAACAGGACAGTTAGTACGGGCAGTACACCAACAACCCTGAAAACCTCCAACAGGACAGGTGAACAAACAACAGTAGAGATTGTCAACAGGACAGGTAGGACGGGCAGTACACCAACAACACTGAAACCCTCGAACAGAACAGGTGAACCAACAACACTAGAGATTGTTAACAAGTCAGGTAGTACGGGCAGAACACCAACAACACTCAAAACCTCCAACAGGACAGGTGAACCAACAACAGTAGAGATTGTCAACAAGACAGGTAGTACGGAGAGTACACCAACAACACTGAAAACCTCCAACAGGCCAAGTGAACCAACAACAGTAGAGATTGTCAACAGGACAGGTAGTACGGGCAGTACACCAACAACACTGAAAACCTCCAACAGGCCAGGTAGTACGGGCAGTACACCAACAACGCTTAACACTGCCGGTAGAACAGGTGATCCAAAACCACTGGGGGTCATCAACACGACAGGAAGTAAGGACAGTACACAATCAACACTGAAAACAGCCAGAAGAACAGTTGAACCAACAACACTGGAGATTGTCAACAAGACAGTTAGTACGGGCAGTACACCATCGACAATGAAAGCTGTTAATAGAACAGGCGAAGAAATAACATTAGAGGCCACCACGACGTTAGGTAGTACGGCCAGTACACCAACAACCCTGAAAAATGCTAATAGAACGGTTGGTGAACCAACAACAATGGTAGCCGTCAATATAACAGGAAGTACTAAGAACACACCAACATCAAATCTGAGTGAAACTGTTAATTCGGATTCCACATCTACTGTAACTAGAATCGCATCAACGGCTATCACATCGGTGTCTTCTGACATTCATGTTACATCAACCAGCTTCTTACCTTCTACGCCAAAGACACCACGTACTTCAACGAACGGCATGAAAGCTGGTACCGACTCGTTAACGACAGGAGGCATCACAGAAAGACACAAGACAACAGTTCAAAATGTCAGCGAATCAACAGAACAACAGGTCAGCAAAAACGAACAGGTATCTCTGGGTGAAATAAACATTACGACAGGATTTGTTACAAGCAGAGTGACATCGGTTACAGAACCCAAAGACAATAGAACGACAACAGTGGAGAAATCTACACAATCTGTAAATACCTCTCAAAACACTGACCGGACCACGACAGACCCGCAATCTTCTGCTGACTCAATCGTCCAGATCAGACACCAGATTGGTGATGAGGATGACGACACCTATTGGCCAATCGCAATTGCTGTTACAGTCGGCGTACCCGTCATCATCGTGTTCGCCGTCACCATAACCGTCCTTAACCGCAAGAGGTTAGAGCGTCCAAATCGCTTAGCCACTTCAGCTTTCTTTTCGTGAGCTATTTTCGTTTTGCTTAGAAGGTATGGCGATAAGCTGGTAGATGCCAAAGCTAGAATTCCTCTTAGATCAACATTGGTAACTAGCAATACGTATTACAATGTAAATACACAGGGACATGTACAGATACTTAGTTTTTACTAAGCATTTAAGCACATAGACTCGGGAGCGATGTTTAGAAACAGAGGAGTACCCAGTTTTGATAAAATATTAGCCATTTCCCCCTAATATATGCAAAGCTAACAGAAATTCAAATAAATACAACAATTTATATTATTTAAAAAAATACTCTGTATCGATTCAAGTCCCTGTGCTATTTCCCCGTGTCCCTGTTGGCCTATCTTAACCCTTTCACCATTGTAGACCATAATGGACTCATCCAGATGAATGTAATGCAGAGTCTACTCAAGTTACCTAGATGTGAAAGAGTTAACTGTACAGTCTCTATGCTGACCTTAGCCTACCGTTCATTCTGCATCATCAGCTTATCCCTGCTCTATCGACCAAAATGTAAAGATAATGACTCTAACAATAAATGATGATAGTCTATATAAAAAGTAAGTAAGCTTGCAGTCATATTAATTGTTGAGACTTTCATATTGACACTGTAGACTTTCAGATGGACTAAGTTAATTGTCGTTTGAAAAACGACTTTCGTATTATAGTTTAAACTATAATACAATGTATTAATAGTATTGACATGTAAACAAACTTTCGTACGAATCGTGTAAAATATCGCATTGGCGATATAAAATTTTATATTGAAAGTGCAGATTTTATATTGATATTGTATTAAACAGTGCAATAATTCGTGATTTAAGTATTGGAGATGTTATAATTAGAATTGACTTTAGTATTGGAGATATAATAATTCGCATTGACTTTAGAAATGGAAATGTAATAATTCGTATTGAGTGTAGTCTTAGAAATGTAATAATTCGAATTGACTTAAGTATTGTAAATATAATAATTCGTTTTGACTGTAGATTTGGAGATGTAAGAATTCGTATTGACTGTAGTATTGGAGATGAAATAATTCGTATTGACTTTAGTATTGGAGATGCAATAATTCGTATTGACTGTAGTATTGGAGATGTAATAATTCGTATTGACTGTAGTATTGGAGATGTAATAATTCGTATTGACTGTAGTATTGGAGATGTAATAATTCGTATTGACTGTAGTATTGGAGATGTAATAATTCGTATTGACTGTAGTATTGGAGATGTAATAATTCGTATTGACTGTAGTATTGGAGATGTAATAATTCGTATTGACTGTAGTATTGGAGATGTAATAATTCGTATTGACTGTAGTATTGGAGATGTAATAATTCGTATTGACTGTAGTATTGGAGATGTAATAATTCGTATTGACTGTAGTATTGGAGATGTAATAATTCGTATTGACTGTAGTATTGGAGATGTAATAATTCGTATTGACTGTAGTATTGGAGATGTAATAATTCGTATTGACTGTAGTATTGGAGATGTAATAATTCGTATTGACTGTAGTATTGGAGATGTAATAATTCGTATTGACTGTAGTATTGGAGATGTAATAATTCGTATTGACTGTAGTATTGGAGATGTAATAATTCGTATTGACTGTAGTATTGGAGATGTAATAATTCGTATTGACTGTAGTATTGGAGATGTAATAATTCGTATTGACTGTAGTATTGGAGATGTAATAATTCGTATTGACTGTAGTATTGGAGATGTAATAATTCGTATTGACTGTAGTATTGGAGATGTAATAATTCGTATTGACTGTAGTATTGGAGATGTAATAATTCGTATTGACTGTAGTATTGGAGATGTAATAATTCGTATTGACTGTAGTATTGGAGATGTAATAATTCGTATTGACTGTAGTATTGGAGATGTAATAATTCGTATTGACTGTAGTATTGGAGATGTAATAATTCGTATTGACTGTAGTATTGGAGATGTAATAATTCGTATTGACTGTAGTATTGGAGATGTAATAATTCGTATTGACTGTAGTATTGGAGATGTAATAATTCGTATTGACTGTAGTATTGGAGATGTAATAATTCGTATTGACTGTAGTATTGGAGATGTAATAATTCGTATTGACTGTAGTATTGGAGATGTAATAATTCGTATTGACTGTAGTATTGGAGATGTAATAATTCGTATTGACTGTAGTATTGGAGATGTAATAATTCGTATTGACTGTAGTATTGGAGATGTAATAATTCGTATTGACTGTAGTATTGGAGATGTAATAATTCGTATTGACTGTAGTATTGGAGATGTAATAATTCGTATTGACTGTAGTATTGGAGATGTAATAATTCGTATTGACTGTAGTATTGGAGATGTAATAATTCGTATTGACTGTAGTATTGGAGATGTAATAATTCGTATTGACTGTAGTATTGGAGATGTAATAATTCGTATTGACTGTAGTATTGGAGATGTAATAATTCGTATTGACTGTAGTATTGGAGATGTAATAATTCGTATTGACTGTAGTATTGGAGATGTAATAATTCGTATTGACTGTAGTATTGGAGATGTAATAATTCGTATTGACTGTAGTATTGGAGATGTAATAATTCGTATTGACTGTAGTATTGGAGATGTAATAATTCGTATTGACTGTAGTATTGGAGATGTAATAATTCGTATTGACTGTAGTATTGGAGATGTAATAATTCGTATTGACTGTAGTATTGGAGATGTAATAATTCGTATTGACTGTAGTATTGGAGATGTAATAATTCGTATTGACTGTAGTATTGGAGATGTAATAATTCGTATTGACTGTAGTATTGGAGATGTAATAATTCGTATTGACTTTAGCATTGGAGATGTAATAATTCGTATTGACTGTAGTATTGGAGATGTAATAATTCGTGTTGACTGTAGTATTGGAGATGTAATAATTCGTATGTATTGACTGTAGTATTGCAGAGGTAATAATTCGCATTGACTGTAGTATTGGAGATGTT
>NW_018407390.1:15604-15853 GCF_002113885.1 Mizuhopecten yessoensis | reverse complement strand
ACTGTAGTATTAGTTTAGTGATGAAGATGTAATAATTCGTATTGATTTAAGTATTGGAGATGTAATAATTCGTATTGACTTTAGCATTGGAGATGTAATACCTCGCATTGACTTTAGCCCTGAAGATGTAATCATTCGTATTGACTTTAGCATTTGAGATGTAATAATTCGTATTGACTGTAGTATTAGTTTAGTGATGAAGATGTAATAATTCGTATTGACTTTAGCATTGAAGATGTAATAATTCGC
>NW_018407390.1:13426-14301 GCF_002113885.1 Mizuhopecten yessoensis | reverse complement strand
GAGTGATGCAATTTCCAAGTTATTTGATCGAACAATGGTCCAATACTTGCATACAGCGGTTACAGATGTTTATTTATATCGACTTAAGTGCAATTTCTGAGAAAATACGATTAGTTTATGTTGAACTGATACTTATACAACGTCTGTATATATCGGTTTGGTATTTTGCCAATGTAAAATGTAAAATTTGGTTATGTTTTCAGAAAACTTGAGAAGGCCCACAATGCAGCACTGTCGGGGTACATCACACCGCCGACCGAGTATGACGCATGACGTCATATACGTCATACCTCCTACATGTAGAGAACGACGCGTGGCGTCACATTTCACACAGCCGACGGAGGACAATGCATGACGTCATACATCACTCAAAGATAAAAGTTGAATCCTCCTATTCGAAATATGAACGAGAGCAGATTACTTATATTTCGTTCATCAATGATACGGTACAAACTAATATATGTTTATGTATAAACAAATGTCATAAAGAAGTGTAGCCCAGCGAACTATGATTCGAAAAACAGAAAGAGCTAGCGTATAGCTGAGTGTTGATTCACTGTGGTAAAGTGGTGACAAGATTGATATTAGATGGCCTTAGCTGCAAACACTTAAAATTCTTTCTTCCTTTCATTTTCTCTTCTCCACGATATTTGATCAGATTTTTAAAAAATAAACCAAGTGTAAGTTTAGTGTTGATTGGTTCCATGTGAACCTCAACCTCCAATGTTCACACTAACAAGGGTTACATCATATTTGTCGACAACTAGTGATATTAATGCAACTTGATAGTGCAACAATATATACATTTTTGAGAAGAAGCATCAAAATTGGCATAAAAGTAAATGATCATACCTGTATACTAATAAATTTGGATA
>NW_018407390.1:11663-12246 GCF_002113885.1 Mizuhopecten yessoensis | reverse complement strand
CCTCACAATGGTCAAACATTAAGGTAATGCCACTCCCTCATAATGTTCAAACATAAAGGTAATGCCACTCCCTCATAATGATCAACATAAAGGTGATGTCACTCCCTCACAATGGTCAAACATTAAGGTAATGCCACTCCCTCATAATGATCAAACATAAAGGTAATGTCACTCCCTCATAATGATCAACATAAAGGTAATGACACTCCCTTACAATGGTAAAACGTAAAGGTAATGACACTACCTCACAATGGTCAAACAATAATGTAATGACACCCGTGACAATGGTCAAACATTAAGGTAATGACACTCCCTCACACTGGTCAAACATTAAGGTAATGAAACTCCCTTACAATGGTCAAACATAATGGTAATGACACTGCCTCATAATGGTCAAACATTAAAGTAATGCCACTCATTCACACTGATCAAACATTAAGGCTATAACACTACCTCACACTGGTCAAAAATTAAGGTAATGTCATTCCCTCACACTAATCAAACGTTAAGGTAATGACACTCCCTCACAATGGTCAAACATTAAGGCAATGACACTCCCTCACAATGGTATACCATTAAGGCT
>NW_018407390.1:9299-9579 GCF_002113885.1 Mizuhopecten yessoensis | reverse complement strand
TAATGACACTCACTCACAATGGTCAAACATTAAGGTAATGTCACTCTCTCGCACTGATCAAACATTAAGGCTATTACACTACCTCACACTGATCAAACATTAAGGCAATGACACTACCTCACACTGATCAAACATTAAAGTAATGCCTCTCATTCACACTGGTCAAACATTAAGGTAATGACACTCCCTCCCACTGATCAAACATTAAGGTAATGGCACTCCCTCACAATGGTCAAACATTAAGGTAATGACACTCCCTCACAATGGTCAAACATTTAGG
>NW_018407390.1:5310-5578 GCF_002113885.1 Mizuhopecten yessoensis | reverse complement strand
GTCAAACATTAAGGTAATGACACTCCCTCACACTGGTCAAACATTTAGGTAATGACACTCCCTCATAATGTTCAAACATAAAGGTAATGTCACTCCCTCATAATGGTGAAACATTAAAGCAAAGTCATTCCCTCACAATGGTAAAACATTAAGGCAATGACACTCCCTCATAATGATCAAACATAAAGGTTATGTCACTCCCTCATACTGGTCAAACATTAAGGCTATTACACTCCCTCATACTGGTAAAATATTAAGGCTATTACTT
>NW_018407390.1:4379-4561 GCF_002113885.1 Mizuhopecten yessoensis | reverse complement strand
ATGACACGCCCTCACACAGGTCAAACATGAAGGTAATGACACTCCATCACAATGGTCAAACATTAAGGTAATGAGACTACCTCACAATGGTCAAACAATAAGGTAATGACACCCCTCACAATGGTCAAACATTAAGGTTATGACAATCCCTCATACTGATCAAACATTATGGTAATGAAACA
>NW_018407390.1:0-487 GCF_002113885.1 Mizuhopecten yessoensis | reverse complement strand
CTCCCTCACAATGGTCAAACATTAAGGTAATGACAATCCCTCACAATGGTCAAACATTTAAGTAATGACACTCCCTCACAATGGTCAAACATTAAGGTAATGACACTCCCTCACAATGGTCAAACATTAAGGTAATGACACTCTCTCACAATGGTCAAACATTAAAGTAATGACACTCATTCACACTGGTCAAACATTAAGGTAATGACACTCCCTCACAATGGTCAAACATTAANCCCTCACACTGATCAAACATTTAAGTAATGACACTCCCTCACACTGATCAAACATTAAGGTAATGACACTCCCTCACAATGATCAAATATAAAGGTAATGACACTCCCTCATAATGATCAAACATAAAGGTGATGTCACTCCCTCACAATGGTCAAACATTAAGGTAATGACATTCCCTCATAATGGTCAAACATTATGGTAATGTCACTCCCTCACACTGGTCAAACATTAAGGTAATGAAACTCCCTCA
>NW_018407389.1:1172-13581 GCF_002113885.1 Mizuhopecten yessoensis | reverse complement strand
TCAAGATTACTATATTAATATTGATGATATCAGGATTATTTTAGTAATATTGATGATATCAGGATTACAATAGGAGTATTGATGATATCAGGATTACTAAAGTAGTATTGATGATATCAGGATAACTAAAGTAGTGTTGATGATATTAGAATTGTTATAGTAATATTGATGAAATCAGGATTACTATAGAATAGTCGATGTCTGATTCCCTTAGGGGTTCAGCGGCTCTGGTGAATTTCCGCCGACTAGTAATCCAATCTTGCACGGTAAAACTTCCGTGATAAAATCTACGGGGAATCTTCACCCTTAACGCTGGTAAAATATTACTTGAATACAATGCATCCTTGATTTCCTGCCCAAATCAGCCTTGAAAATAAAATATGATGAAATAGTAAACTTGTTCTATTTTCAATTAATATAATGAAAACCCTTACCATGTAATCATGAAAGAAGAAACGGCCTATTTAAAGCAATGCATTTAAATATTTCCAGGTAAACCCTATTATAGTCATTACGCAGTACTTGTCGTACATATGTTGTGTTTTCAGCTGACATCGGGAAAACCCTGCCCACGTAATCATGAAAGAAGTATTGTATTTAAAGTGAAACAACATCTATTTACATTTACCACGTCAACAGCATATATTAACAGTTAAAGCTCACACATTTACATTTAAGAGACGACTTGGTGCATATCAACATCATACACACATCTTCTGATCTAACCGCCGAAAGATGGCAGGTATGTGAATATGTTTAACTTTAAAAAGGATTAGGATGCACATATGATATAATCGATCAAAAGATTAGAAAACTTGTATTTGTTTACCAGACAACAGTCCATTATGACATACGTTTACACCCACTTTGGACGTTACATTCCGAATGATAAATTTAATTTCCTTTCCTTTGTTTAGCCTCAAGATTAATATATCATGTTGTATATATTTCTGTACGCCGATTTGGACTAGTAGTGTTAAGACAGATTTTTTTTATATTAATCTACCTTTATAAGAATGCATAGAATACATGTTTTAGATTTTGGAGATGTTGGGGTCGGAAGTTAATTTGTAAATGAAATTTTTAAATATAAGTTTATTTATAGTATGATCTGTTATAAGGAGAACGTAAAGTTTTTATAGGTAGGTATTTCTCCAGTTTAAGAAATGTACTCTGTAGTAGGGACAGAAGTGTTTGTATGGATGAAATAGTTGTTAAAGAGATTATGGTATTTCATGTCGTGTTTACTTCCTTATACAAAAGGGTTGGAAACTAAACAGAATCTACCCTCACTACACTTCCGGCCGCCTCAAAAAGACTAGTATACCTGTATATTGTAAAGTTTAAGAAGTGTGGTCTGCGCTAGGGAGCAGTTGAGACTATTATTGGAACGGTGTTTCTTATAACGGGCTTAGTCTTTAACACTTTCTATCTTTTAACCTCAATGACTGAAGATTTGATGCTGTCTAAAAGGACCCTGAAACTGAATTATGTTGAAAGGGATCCGGGCGCAATTGAAAATGGGTCAGCCTAATTGTGGACTCCTTAATTTGTAAATAGGTATTGTTTGTGGCCGTCTTTTTGCGAACATCTTAGTAAGAAATCAAAACTCGTTATAATTTTGGAAATAAATGTTTAAATGTGATGATATAGAGAGTGTTCATCCTTTTGGGTTTTAGGTATCGAACACAATTTAAAACATCTATGAAACATAACGACATTGATATTTTTTCTTAAAACCACATACACGCAGAAAGATCTTGGATATATTGAGTATGCCTGTTATGTAAGTTATATAAGGAAATATCTTTTTAAGTGTATAGAAATATCGATATCAACATTGCATACAAAGGTAACAATTAAAAAATCATCTACTAATAGGACTTTCGGTTTCAGGGGAACAAACACAAACTTTGTACCACCACACAACTAAGGACGGAGCTAAGGGGATATTGAAATCAGGACGTATCTTGGCATCGACTGATATGAAGATTGATGCCACATATGGTCAAGGTGTCTATATGACCAGTTATGGTCCGGAGAAAAGCCAGTACCAAATAGCATTGAATAATTACGGAGATGGACTCGCAGAACAAATGTTGCAAGCGGGCAAGACGGACGCGATTATAGCCATTGACATGCCAATAAGTCAGTTTATCAAGGTAAATTCGGATCGTGACATTTATATAGCATACGGAAATGTCACACTGGCAGACAAGAAATTCTCTTTCTATATCCGAGATGTTTATGGAAATGCTATAATTCAATTACAATGTAACTCTCACTTGTCATCAAGAAGTTATTGTAATGTGTTTTGAAATTTATTCAATATATAATATTAGAACCTAAAAACTTGTCATTGTTATTACTGATTATGTACGTTTGTTCTGTATTGGTATACTGGTCGTCAGAAATGCATTAGTTATTTTCCGGATATATGTGCTGTGCCAAATTGTTAAAATTAGTTTATACCTGATTCCGAATTTTAGTCGTGCCGAATTTGGATTTTGTTTTGGTTGAATGCGTTGCAATAAATGAAAGATGGCCATCTTACACTTTCAGCTTGTGCTTTTCTATCCCCTTTTCTCATAGGTGATGTTCTTTGTGACTACGTGGTCCTACTTTCGTTTCCATTAAAATCGCTCTTCGTGCTATGAAATGACAACTGTTATTTAAGGAGTCTAGATTGCAAGGATTGAATTAATCATTCTTAAACTAAGTGTTCGTTTTCATATTCTACCAGGATCGAAAATTTCCAGCCATAAAACATTTATCAATAATTTTGTTCCTCGTGTTCATTTGTGGTAATTTTCCGGATATTATATTCTGTGCCAAATTTATTAGAATTAGTTTATACCTGATTCCGAATTTTTAGTCGTGCCAAATTTGGTTTTTGTTTTAGTTGTATGCGATGCAATAAATGAAAGATGGCCACCTGCAGCTCGAGCCTTTCTATTTCCCCCTCTCATAGGCGAAACCAGCCAACAACATTATACTAGTATATTACAATGCACACATTCATGGACTTAGATGACATAGATGAAATAATAAGCAGCATCCTCGATACGCTTAGAATATGTCATACCAAAATTGAAGGCACGCGGATATCTCTAGTGGTTATTTTCAGTCACTTTGAACGCTGAATACCGGAACATTTTTGAGGAGACGATGTTCAAGCTTGCCCAAGATCTTGAGAGCATGAGACTCCAAATTAACATATATTCAAATTATTGCACCTATCTTCAAATAATTGAAGATACACTGTATGTACAATTGATTGCAGATATGTCCAATTCAATTGAAGGTAGGGGCAATTCAATTGAAGATAGGCTCAATTCAATTATAGATGGTTCAAATATGACGAAGTGAATCTTTCATCAATAGGATTGTACCTATCTCCAATTGAATTGAACCCATTTTCAATTGAAGTATACCTATTTTCAATTATTTGAAGAAATATACTATTAATTGAATATATATTAATTTGGCGTGCCATATAAGAGTTACAACATAAAAACTTAACATCACTTTAATTCAATTTCTGCAGTATACATTGTCGGAATGCGAGCATTATTATGACATAATTATTAAAACGTTATTTACAAGGATTGTTTTGAAGATTTCAAATCCATTATAAACGAGGCAAGTCCGTATCCTGATCATTAACCAATTTTTATTTTCATTTACATGAAGCTACTAGTATTTTTTTTAGGAATACTGTCCTAATACATTTAACCAGTTTAACGTTTTGTCCAGTGACTGATACATTCTTCAATGTAATTCATTCGTGTTTCGAAATAAGCATGCCGGTCATGTGGTAGCTGGTAAGAAATAATAGAAGCCAATTGATGAAGAAGAGTCTGCAAATTCTACATATATTTCAAGTACAGGAGGGTGTTAATGATCAACAATTAGTGTCCTTTGACATTAGTTACGATGAAAGTGAAGTGTAATGACTAAGTAATGTAGTCATGGCAAAACACAGAAAATGTCAGTATACATTCAATATTCGGTGTTCCATCGATAGTTTGATACGTATTTTGAATTTCTGTTAAGGGTGACCGTGACTTGTTATCTATTCATGTAGTACATCGATGCCCTCAGCTGTATTGTTTATTGGACATTTCTCATTTTGAGGCAGACCTACCACGGAGCCAGAGACGGACACTGAAAGAAGTAAAATCAGGGATCATCTCAAAATTATTTTTCATTTCATCTGTATTAAGATTTTTGTCCGCTGCTTGCAACAAAACACTAGCGAACGATATTTTAGTGTTCCTTACCTGCAGTAACATCCCCTGATTTTCATTACATGTACAACTGATAAACTTCTCTTGGCTGATCTCACCTTACTGATTTTTTTTTCAGATTTTTTTTAAATCATGGTTAATACTGAAGACAAAAGACTCGGTGCATGCTAGAGTTGATTGCAGTAGTATAGAAATCCTAGATATTCACTCACTGAAATGATCCCTATAACAGTCTTCTAAGAATAGCATACAATTATTATGCACCTACCCATATTTAAATATTTTGGTTGTGTTGCATGAAGAAAATTCCATGTAAGCTGTCGATTTGAAATAAGTCGAAAATAGCTGAAAATTGCATAAATTTCTACTTTTCTTCTGTTTTTAAGGAGAATAAACAAGAACATATGTCAATACAGAAAACCACTTCTATTACGCAATCATGTTACGGTTGCGAAGGAACATTCATAAACGTTACTTTATCACGAAGGGATGCTAATAAACGTCCTATTGTCCAACACCCTCTATACAAAAATGCAAAGGAATGAAGTGAAGAAAATGTGTGGAACAAGGACCTTCAGCTTAACGCTATTATAAAAAAGACACCGTGTAAGCGTTAAAGATTTATTACGTAATATAGAAATATCGTGTCCAAAGAGGTTTGTGGATGGTAAATTTAATCTGCAAATGTGATCCGTCACTCTGGTAAAAAAACAAACTTCTTCCAACTGATTTTTTTGGCTCGAGGAATTTCTTTTAACTCAATCGGTGTCAGAAAAATACAACAGACGTCCCGGGTGAGATCCTAAATGGAGATATTGAAATATCAATTACCACGGTCACATACAACTGCACCTGTCCTATTGAGCCACGAAAAAAACTATAACGACTGTGGCTATCGGTTACATAATTTCTTACCTGATCGCTTACACACTCTGACATACCCTATACGCTACGTTCAATATAAAAGTTATTTTTGAAATGACCCCTGTATTTACTTCTCTGGGTCTCTGTCTCCAGGCTCCGTGCTATGTCTACCCCAAAATGAGAACGGTCTATTAGAACTGTACTGTACCGTAACATATCCGTAATATTAGATAGCATTCAAGTAAAAATGAAACTGAAATAGTTCCACGAATCGATAGTAAACATTTTCACAAAACCAAATGATGATAATGAAACTTCAATAGTTCCACGAATCGATAATTTATATTTTCACAAATCGAAACAGGTAATTTTTAGACCTGTGTAGATGAAATAATACGCCGACACCATCACTTTCCCCCCTGGAATATGTCATACCAAAATTGAAGGCACGCATATAGCTATTTGACTGGTCTCGGGATAAAACAAAACTGACTAATCGCTAGTCTGATACCTGTCCTTTGAAGATTACGGAGGAGCGACACCCGACTTTAAAGCCAGGCGTTTTATTATCAATATTATTTGATATTTTTTTCTGTATAATCGTTTATGATTGAAGTTAATAGAACACATCACAAAGGACTAAGGATTCACAACGTGCCCTGTTATACGCCCACAAGACGTGCCTGTGGTGATTTCTTAAAACTGTGTTGTCTGTTTTTTTGAAAAACCCTGACATGTTGATTACGTGTCACTATTCTGTTTTCAAGTTTTCATAAAAATCTGGAAATACCCATTTCCTGCAGATATTATCTTGTTTAAAGAGGAAGTACATTCATTTTTACACCAACGTCCTCAACAAAGAGATTAACATTTCAAAAGACCACGTACTCCACACTGCTAAATATAAATACAGTGTATCTCCTAATCAAGCCAACAGCATATAACAGGAAATGGCAAATTTAGACACTCAAGGACGAGAACTGAAATACATCATGAAACAATTGAAAACAAGTAAAACTTAAACGTGTGTTTCCTATCAAATCTAAACACATATGTGGAGTACAGCGATACCAACCTGTTGATTGTGTACGAATTTAATTTAATTCAAAATACCAATTAACGTGTATGCAAAACCAAACGTAAATATTGTGTGACTGAGTCATTAGTGTTGCTGATATTAATCAAACTAGTTTATGAATGTTCATATCAATATGATGGGGTACGAGTTCAACAACTTTTGATATATCTACAGCAATATAAATAGCTTATTGTGCAGTGCTTGATATCATTTGTTTTTTATGTTTATCTTGTGGCGTAAAAAGATGACTAATAATATTAAACAACCTATTTGTGAAAAGCACTAAGTCGATGCCAAGAGGCAATAATGTAGTGAACATACAAGCATGTGACTAGTTATTTAAAACTACTACTTCTTAAGTGAAGAACTGTCGATCAACTAGTTTATGTGAAGAACTGGATCAACATCGTAATACAAGAGAGTACTGTTGCCATATTTAGTGAAGGACATTACTAGAAGAAACTAAGTGACACCGAGACGCGGGATATTCTATCATCGTTTTAACATACCTTTTATATCGAACCGCCATAGAGAACTTGTTGAATTGCTGTTTATATTAGTGAGTTTGAATGTTTTAGCTTGTCCTTATTGATTTAATCACTTTTAATTATAATATTACGAATCAGGACAAAAAGAGGATACATGTAAGGAAATTATAACTTTGTAAATACTAGATTGATAATGCGAGAGGGTGAGGAACCTTTTGTGAGAGTTGATGTGAGAAGCGATTCGATTCGTAGAGAACGATCATGTGATCATGTGAGAAAGGTATAAAAGGGAGCACGAGAGACGTTCATGTCAGACAATCTTGTGTCTTTGGCAACGACAATATTATTTTTAAACCTTCACTACTGTGGCAACGCTTTATCCAAGGGAGTTAACTTCTACTTCTAGGGAGATAACTTCTACTCTTAGGTATGTAAATAGTTATTTACTGTTAAAATAGATTAGTAGTACTATCTGTAGTACTAGGCTTATACTGTACTACCGTTACCATAATGATATAGTGCAAAGTAACTTCTACAGATATTGTATCAAATATTCAGCCTATTTTCTTGTTAAACGACACAAGTTATTCTATATTTTAAGTTTTATGCAGTACATTATTGTTTCCCACCACACTGACCTCTGACAGTATGAGAGTATGAGGTTTGAGAGTTGCAGCACCCATGTACATATATATGATTGACAACATGATGTATAATAAAAACATGTCAACTGCTTTTATTGTGTTTATGAAGTAACTCTTATTAATGACCACAGAAGACCAAAGACAGGCCTGTTACAATACTTCTTCACTTTGTTTTTCTAGTAATTGTTTACGTCACACGGTTTTTGTCTCTGCTGGTGGAGTATCCGTTCCCGAGGTTTGCAATAACCTGCATCGGTTTAATATTTCTTTTTCAGTGCGTGCCTTCTTATTCCGTATCTCTAGTGGTTATTTTCAGTCACGTTGAACGCTGAATACCAGAAATGTTTTTGAGGAGACGATGTTCAAGCTTGCCCAAGATCTTGAGAGTATGAGACGCCAAATCTACATATATTCAAATAATTGCACCTATCTTCAAATAGTTGAACAAAGTTGTACAATTGATTGAAGATATGTTCAATTCAATTGAAGATAGGCTCAATTCAATTAAAGATGGTTCAAATATGACGAAGTGAACCTATATTCAATGGGATTGTACCTATCTCCAATTGAATTGAACCCATTTTCAATTGAAGTGTTCCTATTTTCAACTATTTGAAGAAATATACAATCAATTGATTATATATGAATTTGGCGTTCCATTTTAGAGTTACAACAAAAACACTTTACATCACATTAATTCAATGTCTGCAGTATACATTGTCGGAATGCGACCTTTATTATGAAATAATTATTAAAACGTTATTTACGTTATTTAAGGATTGTTTTGGTGATTTCAAATCCATTATAAACACGGATCATTAACCAATTTTCATTTTGAATTACATGAAGCTACTAGTGACTTTTTTAAGAATAGTGTCCTAAAACATTTAACCATTTTAACGTTTTTCCCAATGACTGGTACAGTCTTCAACTTAATTTATTCGTATTTTGAAATAAGCATACTGGTCATGTGGTAGCTGGTAAGAAATAATTGAAGCCAATTGATGATAAAGAAAAGTCTGCAAATTCTACATATATGTCAAGTACAGGAGGGTGTTAATGATCAACAATTAGTGTCCTTTTACATCATTTATGATGAAAGTGAAGTGTAATGACTAAGTAAGGTAGTCATGGCAAAAACAGAAAATGTCAGTATACATTCAATATTCGGTGTTCCATCGATAGTTTGATACGTGTTTTGAATTTCGGTTATGGGTGACTGAGACTTGTTATTTATTCAAGTAGTGCATCGATGCCTTCCGCCAGTACTTTATTTTCTTTCTCTTATAGCGGCCTCGTCACTGACTGATTCGGCCCCATGCTGGGCACTTCCTCTTCCGGCTTCATTCCACATTTGTTGTAACATTTGATTATTGTGCGTTGTGTTACATAAAGTCTTTACTATCAGAACACGGTGTCATTCCTTATTGGCGTGGTGGCAGCGGATTACCCATGCCTAGAAGACTCTGATGAACATGTAGTAAACCAACAACGTGACATCTGTACTTTGAGATGAAGGCTGTAACCGTGACTTGTTATCTATTCAAGTGATGCATCGATGCCCTCAACTGTACTGTACCGTTACGTAACCGTAATATTAGATAGTATTCAAGTGAAAATGAAACTGAAATAGTTCCACAAATCGATAGTAAACATTTTCACAAAACTAAATGATGATCATGAAACTTCAATAGTTCCACGAATCGATAGTAAACATTTTCACAAAATGTAATGATGATAATGAAACTTCAATAGTTCCACGAATCGATCATACACATTTTCACAAATCGTAACAGGTTATTTTTAGCAAATAGACATACTCGGGTGACCACAGTGTTGCCCTGTTTCTCCGTTAGCTTTAGTAACGAATTATGAAATACTGAATAGTTGGATGAATGATAATGAATTTGTGATGTCAGATGATATCTACAACTGTTTCATCATTAAAAAGTCGAATGCATTGTAAAGATTAAACATCATGCAATTTTTGTCACTGTTACGGTGTACGGTTAGCAGTAACCTGCATCGGTTTAATATTTCCTTTTCAGTGCGTGGTTCCTTATTTCGTTTCTCTTAATGGCTATTTTCAGTCACGCTCAACACTGAATATCAGACACAATTTTAGGAGTCAATGTTTATGGTTGATCAAGATCTTTAGAGTAAAAACTTCACATCACATTAAAACTTTACATCACATTAATTCCATTTTTGCCGTATACATTGTCAGAATGCGACCGTTATCATGAATTATAAGGATTCTTTTGAAGATTTGAATTCCATTATAAACGATGCAAGTCCGTTTACTGATCATTAACCCGCATTAGGAAAAAGTACCAAACTGAAGCATTATTAGTACACTATATAAATGATTAATTGAACAAATGATTGTTCTTGTGTTTTCGTGTGACAATTAATTAGACAAACTACATATAAATGTCAAGGATATTATTCAGCACATCGTTTGTTATTACAACTACATTATATAATATGGTTGCACATCCCTAAACGCACATCAAATATTACTTGAATACAGTGCATCTGTGATTCCCTGCCCAAATCAATAGTACATTTGTTCTATTTTCAATTAATATAATGAAAACCCTTACCATGTAATCATGAAAGAAGAAACGGCCTACTTAAAGCATTGGGTTTAAAAAATTCCAGGTAAACCCTAATATAGTCATTACGTAGTACTTGTCGTAAATATGTTAGGTTTTCAGCTGACATCTTGAAAACCCTGCCCACGTAATCATGAAAGAATATATACCCGCGTCAACAGCATATATGAACAGTTAAAGCTCACAATTTACAGTTAAGAGACGACTTGGTACATATCAACATCATACACACATATTCTGATCTAGCCGCCGAAAGATGGCAGGTATGTGAATATGTTTAAGTTTAAAAAGGATTAGGAGGCACATATGATATAAACGATCAAAAGATTAGAAAACTCGTATTTGTTTACCAGACAACAGTCCATTAGGACATACGTTGCCACACACTTTGAATATCATATTCCGAATGATAAATTTAAATTTCCTTCGTTTGTTTGGACTCAAGATTAATATATTATGTTGTATATTTCTGTACGCCGATTAAGGACTAGTAGTGTTAAGACAGATTTTTGTATTTATTTTTTTTATTTTATTAACAATTCTATCATATCATGCATAGAATACATGTTATAGATTTTGGAGATGGTGGGGTCGGAAGTTAATTTGTAAATGAAATTTTTAAACATAAGTTTATTTATAGTGTGATCTGTGATAAGGAGCACGTAGGGTGTTATAGGTAGTATTTCTCAAGTTTAAGAAGTGTACTCTGTAGTAGGGAGCAGAAGAGTTTGTATGGATGAAACAGTTGTTTAAAGAGATTATGGTATGGCTTGTCGTGTTAATTCTTTATATAGAAAGGTCGGCAACTAAACAAAATGTAACCCACGATACTTCCGGCCGCCTCAAAAAGACTAATATACATTGTACCTGTATATTGTAAAGTTTAAGAAGTGTAGTCTGCGCTAGGGAGCAGTTGATACTAATATTGGTTTTACTAATAACGGGCTTAGTCTTTAACACTTTCTATCTATTAACCTCAATGACTGAAGAACCCTGAAACTGAATTATGTTGAAAGGGATCAGGGTGCATTTGAAAATGAGTCAGCCTATTTGTGGACTCCTTAATTTGTAATTAGGTATTGTCTGTGGCCGTCTTTTTGCCAATATCTTAGTTAGAAAGCAAAACTCGTTATAATTTTGGAAATAAATGTTTAAATATGATAATATAGAGAGTGTTCATTCTAAAGATGTTCAATCAAACCCTTCCTTTTGGGTATTAGGTATCGAACACAATTTAAAACATCTATGAAACATAACGACATTGATAATTTTTCTTAAAACCACATGCACTCAGAAAGATCTTGGATATACTGAGTGTTTCTGATATGTAAGTAATAAAAGGAAAATATTTTTTTAAGGGTATAGAAATATCGATATCAACATTGCATAAAAAACCCATCTACTAAAAGCACTTTTGGTTTCAGTCGAAATGGTAAAAACACTGAGGCTGTTCCACCACACAACTAAGTATGGAGCTAAGGGGATATTGAAATCAGGATGTATCAAAGCATCACCTGTTAAGAAGATTGATGCCGTATATGGTGTCTATATGACCAGATTAGGTCCGGAGAAAAACCAGGAAGAAATAGCATGGAATAATTACAACGACAAGCCAATTGGTATCGCAAATAAAATGTTAAAAGCGGGCAAGACGGACGCGATTATAGCCATTGACATACCAAAAAGGCAGTGTAACAAGATTGAATCGGACCGTGACATTTATGTTGTATCGGGAAATGTCACTATTGCAGACAAGAATCCCAAGATTTATTTCCGAGATAAAGATGGAAAGGCTGAGGAGTATAAACCCAGTTAGAAACTTTAACCCTTACTTGTCATCAACAAGTACTTCTTATGTGCTTTGAAATACATACTTTTATTAAAATTCGTTACTTTTTAATTCCTGTCGTTATATAATCACACATATTTCCTTTCAAAGTATTTCATTTCTTTGATAAAATATATCCTTGAACTTGAGAGGTAGTCAATGTTATTACTGATTATATACGCATGCTAGTATATCACAATGCACGCATACATGGACTTCACATCAATGACGTGTAAATGAAATAATACGCCGACAGCATCCTCGATACCAAAGGGGTTATGCTCACTTTCGCTCTCTTCACCCCTGGAATATGTCATACCAAAATTGAAGGCACGCAGATAGCTATCTGATTGGTCTCAGGTAAAACAAAACTGACTAATAGCTAGTCTGATACCAATCAATAATCTGCATCGGTTTAATATTTCTTTTTCAGTGCGTGCCTCCTTATTCCGTATCTCTAGTGGTTATTTTCACTCACTTTTAAATACCAGAAACATTTTTGAGGAGACGATGTTCAAGTTTGCACAAGATCTTGTGAGTATGGGACGCCAAATTAACATATATTCAAATAATTGTACCTATCTTCAATAAATTGAAGATATGTACAATTGATTGCAGAAATGTTAAATTCAATTGAAG
>NW_018407389.1:0-487 GCF_002113885.1 Mizuhopecten yessoensis | reverse complement strand
ACCAGGTATGATATAGTACCTACTATTATTATGAATCAATGCAGTAGTAATTAAAAAGGTAATGTATTACTGGANTTTGCCGATAAAAAAAGCGAGCCTTCCAGTAGTAATATGCTGTTCTGGTGTTTTGAAACTAAGTGTGTTTTTAAAAAACAAAACAAAAACCAAACCAATTATGTATTTTAATTGAAAGTTTCTTTCAAAAAAGATAAAACAAGTCAGTGGGCCAGGGGCAACAAGCGGGCACAAGAGGGGCGGTCAATCGGAGGGGACCAGCCAACCAGGAGGACTCAATACCAGCTCCGGCGGTCGAGGTGGAAGGCCCCCAGGAGGAACTTCAACCTGAAAATATGATAGAGTTGTCACCTTCCCCGTCACAAGGAGGTATAGATGGGGCAATCGGAATGGGGAATGATCCACTCCCCATTCCAAGTTTTAACCCTTTTTTGGGGCGAATGTGTCAGAGAGCAATCGCCAAAAGATTGTG
>NW_018407388.1:12450-19391 GCF_002113885.1 Mizuhopecten yessoensis | reverse complement strand
CAGAATCTAATTATTTTGTTAATGCTGTTCCTACGTTTATCCAGCCTGTAAAGATTCAAAGTGATCATCAGTTGATAAAAATGAAAATCACAGGAAGATGTGAACTTCAAGTTTCTCAGATTTTATTAAATAAAAGATGTTGTAATTTGTTATAGACGGAATAACTTTGAACACCGTAAGAAGGTTCAATATACATTTATATACATACACTGTATGATAGTAATGAAGATTGATATGATTAGTTTGTGATCTGTATAGATGGTTTCATATAGGAATATATATATATTACATAAGTATACATTAAAACATATTTACTTTGTTCTTGGTAATATTTCTTTAAATACATTTATGTAGAAGATGTGCATCAATTGTTTATATATAAGTGAAACCACAGCTTTAATAATCTGTGTGTGACTCCATGCTTACAAAATAAAAGTAAAGCAGAGATTGTGATATATATGTGTTACGTTTATCCTTTGATTGTAATTATACCGGCTAACTCCATCAGTCCTGGCGTCCATCCATAAGCCTGAACAACTTGCCCAGGGCATATCTCCTATGCTATTGTACCTGGTGTAATCAGATTAGGTATATGCAAGTACATCTTGGAATGGTAAAGTATAAAGTACAAGAAGTCATTTCCAAAAATGTCCCGGGCATATTTTCTATACTAATCACCTGGAGTAATCGGATTTTGTATGTAAGAAGTTCTCGGGATGGCAGAGTGCTTAGGTCAAGAAGTAGGTTACTGTGACCATTGCTTTGACCTTTGACCTCAGTCGTTGAAAACATTTGTCTGAGGCATATCTCCGTACTATTTCACCTTGTATATCCATAATTAGTATGCAGGTACATCTGTAGATTGCGCTGTGCATTGTACAAGAAGTAGATCAGTGTGACCTATGGTTTGACCATTGACCTTATTGATCAGGATTAACCAGATTTCGTATGCAGGTTACGAAAAGTAGCTTATTTCGATTGTATGATTTGACTCCTTACCTCAGACATGGTTGGTTTTCTTTACTATTTCTCCAGGAGTAACCAGATTTGGTATGTAGATCTACATGTACTCAGATGTACAAAAAATCCATTTCTGTATCAGGATATTCATTTATACTTTCCTCACAATAAAAATAGTGAAAACAGAAACCAGTAATTTTTATTATGAAAAGAAACAAAAATACACAATTTTCTAACAAATAGAATAACTGAAAAATATTTGATGTTGCACATTTACGAGTTCAAATCTTGGTTGTCTTGAATCCAAACAATTATGTATTACTGATTGTTTTAAATGTCTGATCATATACATGTATCAATGCGTATTATTAAAAACAAAAATCAACCGTTTTACATATTGATCTAGTGAAAATATAAACTACTGATGAAATATATTACTGATTATATAATATGGATAATATAAAAACACCCGACATCCTTGTGGTGGTTAATATATGTAATACACGGTAAAACAAGTACACAAGACTGACCGCTATGCTTTCTGTCGTCTTGGTCTTCTTCTGGCGGACCCATAAAGTAGACAAATAGTGGTAATATATACTTCTGTTACATGTATGTTTAAGATTGATAATATATCGGTAATAATATATCCTAAAGATTATACATACTAGTAACAACACCATCCTGTAATATGTTTAAAATTGTCTTATATTAAACATAATTTTTCAGCGATACACACATTTACAAAAAGGTATTAGTTTGTTCCCTCCTAGTAAAAAAGTAATATTCAATTATAGCCTTTGGCTGAGGTCGATACCTGGATTTATCAACCCGAGAAAAGATATATTGACAGAGGACGCAGTCCGAGGTCAATATATCTTTTCTCGGGTCGATAAATCCAAGTATTAACCGAAGTCAAAGGCTACAATTGTTTTATTATTTTCAAAACAGTAATGTTAGCAATCCGAAAAAACATAGCAAAAAGCTATGGAAGCGGGACGATAAGTTCGTTTGGAGACACGTCATTATTCTATTTTTAGAAACACCCAGTCCTTCAACAATAATTAATCACGCGCCCCAAGTCAATATCGGTTTTTATCTGTGGACACGTGATTCACTTCTGGCCAATCACTTGTCGGGAATAATATGAAAAAATAATAAACATAAATATCGCCTATTATATGTCTTTGTAAGACAGATGTGATCCTCTTACCAAGGCTCTCTCTTTATATGGTGAAAAAGCAGTTTCTAGCCGAAATTGACAATATTGAGGATTTTAAGCGTTTCTACACCAAGAAGACACACATATTACATGTATAACGAAAATGATTTAGATTATGTATTTATTACCAAAACGAATGTCTGACAAATGTAGACAGATACAGTAATATTGGTTATCAAACTATAGTTACTTGCGTATTTGACAGGCATTTGTAAATCCAGGTTCTAATTTCGAAAATATGAAAATTAAAACATGAATCCCTTATTTTAATCTCGTACTGAAACCATTATTGTGTTAAATATCGATATTATTAGAAATCAAACAATCAAAGCAAAATGTGATCTATGAAAACAAAACCGACTTATAATTTATTTGCGTGACATGAAACCATAGAAATACACGGTTATCTTTATTCCATCTTTGGTTTAATAATAACAGAATCCCATCCATTCTCATTAAGTAGTTAGTGTGTATCACAGGCAAGTGCATGCCTCTATATTTACTAGTGATTATATAAAGTGATGATTATCTTATACTTATTACTTTTATGATACCTATAGAATCTTACATGAGTTTCCATTTCATATGAGATTTATGAAACGAGTCTTAAGAATTTTTCAATTAAGCGAGCCTCTGGCGAGCTAAAATGAAAAATTCGTGACGAGTTTTGACGAAAAATGAAACTGTAAATTAGTGGTAATATACCAGTGATGCTATAAAATAGTGATGATGTATTTTAATGATATAATAGTGCTCATATGAAAACGTAGTGTTACATATACTTCTGATAATGAATACATTATATAATATATATTACTGGTTATAAGACATGTTTAGGACTTTTTGTACCAATAACCACGGAATTCTTTATTGTTAATGATTTGTTTGATATCAAACATTATTTAAGAAATACTACACTTCGAACTGAAATTCACAATATTGAGGATTTCCATTCTGTACAAAGAGACATATTGAACTTACTATTTTAAGCAAATTATTCGAGACTCCTGATTGCATCATCCTTGGTTAATGTTTTCCACGATTGCGGGATTGTGGCTTTTTTCTTATTATAATACTTGGCAAGTTCTTCGTTATAGGTGCAAAAAACCCATGCCCAATATTTGGATGATGAAATTTCTGGACAGGGATGAATATCCCAGTCCGGAAAGTACTTTTGGTAAGCTTTGTAGGTATGATACTCGTCAGTTTCACCAAGCCTAGTACATATTTCTTCACATTTTGCAGAACAGTGAAACTGACAATCAGACTGCACCATAAAGCTGCAACTCTCCAATACAAGTATATCTGTGTCTTTCCTATATCGTCCTGAAACGCCACCTGCTCTATGCTGGATGCACGAATGGTTACTCGTATGTTTATCATTCCATTGACATGGCTCAGAACAAAAAGGACAGACAGCTTTACAACCCCAGAGTTTGTCCATGGATATTCGGTAAGGGGTTTTATCATTATACCATCTGATTGATGTTTCTGTCTCGCTTTGAAACTTGCCTTTTAGTTCTGAGCGCACCTGTTCAAGTTTTCTTTTGACAGTTGCAATGAAATCGTTTAAATCTGTTATCTTTTGGTTCTCAACTACAACAAATGACTCCATTTGAATCCATACCATACCCTTCTTCATCTCACTTTGTACATTTATCAGCCAATCATGTAAACACGAAGTCGATTTCTTTTCAACACTTTTTTCAATAACTTCGAATGTAGTCTGCAGTTCTGCCGATACCTCACCCATATACCTGTTTCCCGAACGTCCAAAACACTTACTATCAATGTATTCTGATAACCATTTGAATGCATAAGTGTAAGGATCATGAATATAACTCAGGAACGCTGTTAATTCGTTTATCTCTACAAGATCTTTCATAATACGATTTATTAATACATATTTTGATTTCCTGAAATCCGTAACTATACGATCATATATCAAACCTGGAAGAGAGCGTTTAATTTTTTCCTCAACATGATTCCGAATAATTTCACAAAATCTGTCACAAGCAATCAAGGTAGCTGACTTTTCATCAACAACATCCTCAAAATGGCGCCAAGCGAGCGCTTTATGATTGCTCAATTTAGCTTTCATGCTATATTTTCCCCTGTATTCTGCATCAAGTCCTTCTAACAACGGGAGAGCGTATCGAAACACATGTACACAAAGTGTTTCTGTGTAAGGTTCGAGAAGTGTAAAGGTCTTGCTTTTCTCATGGTTGTGTTGATATATATGTCGCATAATACGTTCAGGGATTTCTTCCACATCCGTCGCATCAAATTTCCACTCCCTTTTTTCAAGATCTCTGAATATCACATCGATGTCTCTGAGTATTATATTGGTGAAGTCGATAGCTTCATTATATATCTCAGATTCAATTTTTGAACCGGATCGCAAAACGTTCTTTATGCGTTTTAAAATTGTTGTTTTTACGCTGATGTAATTGTCATCAAACCCAAAGTCGTTCAGGCTGTTTTCTAAGGTTGTGAATGATGGATGGCGACCAATAGGATGTTTGTTCATCTCGGTTACGACAACATCCCGATGCTTGTTGAACGTTGCAAATATAATTGATTCCAATACCACTTTGACTTCAATAGAGTGTTCTTCTTGAACATAGATTTTCCTTATCCATTTATCCCACATTTCATTGAAACCTGCCTCCATATCTAGGGGAGAAGGTTGCTTACCTTTCATATGTTCAGCTAGGGTTGTTGCCTGGTCGTAAATTTCGTTTTGTAAGGTTGTAAGAGAGGTATTCATTTCGTAATCAACTTTACAGTGTGATTCAATATCCGTTAGCTGTCTTTTGAGCTTACCCAGGCATTCTTCAGCAAACAAGTCCCATTCCAAAAGTTTTCTGTGTTTCCATTTTGCAATTTCATCTTTTTTGTCACCCTTTTCAAAATAATTCTTCAAATTTCCCTTCAGTTCCGATTGTTTTTTTTGGAAATCATCGGGATATTTATTGTGTATATGGCCTGTATATTGATCTATTCCACGACCTTTGACTATGTCCGTTTCACAATCAGCAGTACACTGTTTCATTTCGATTTCGGCACTGTTTGCAAGATGTTTTGCATATTTCTCTAATTTCCAGATTAAATCCTGGTAAATGATTTCCAGTTCATTGTATGCTCTTATTTCTAAACTATTTCTAAAACTGAAAACAAAATCCTTTGCTAATATACCGTTCCATAAGTCTTTTATGTGAACAAAGCTATCGGAAATTGTCAGATAAGAATCCTTGTTTTGAGTCAGTGTTTCAAATATAAAAGATTTTACTTCCCGGACATCCCTACTGTATCCAGGATTAGCAGGGGCCATGGGTGGATCCCCTTTCCACAAATCTGAAAAGTACCATACATGGTGATTGCTATCAAATTTGATTACGTCTTTGAAACATTTTATGTCACTGATGTTTTCTTCCTCTGCCGCCTCCAGTGTCATTCTATCTAATGTTTCGGCAAGTTTTTTTCTTGCATGTATCATAGAATCTTTAGCTCCAACACCAGAAACATTTTGATGTATGAAAATGCATGACTGGTGCAATTGTAGACTTTGGTTTGCCATTTTTAATCGAAGGAATGCATGGACGCAAATCTGTAGAATGTCTTTTACTTCGCTGGTATTTTCGCCCTTTATATTAACAATGGTTATGTCTGCCATTCCTAAAACTAAGGTTGCTAGTTCGTTATCATGCTGATATATCTGATCACCCAGTTCTGGTGCCCGTAATCCTTCTGTGTCGACTACAAGCACATAGTCGAATTTGAACTTTTGTTTTTGTACAGGAAAAAGTTGTACATAAATACCACTGGTACATCGACCTGCACTTACTGAAAATGTCAGCCCGAACATCGCGTTAAGTAATGTTGATTTACCTGAACTTTGAAGTCCAAGAATAGACAATGTGAGTAACCTTTTGTCACCTAGCATATGTTGAAGTTCTACAAAGACTCGTTCTACCCATTTCAGTGAAACATTTGCTACATCACCATCCATCAACTCAAACGGGTAGCCTAGTTTAATTGACATTGCTACTGCTTTGGCTAAGTTCGTACACAACTCCTTGTTATTTGCCATCAGGCTCGCCTCATAAATTTGACCCAATTCACGGAAAATATGTTCGATACCAAACGACGCTTCGCTGAGATGCTGTTCAGCTTTACTGACTTCCTGTTGGGCTCGAGCTTTATCGGCTTCTGCTTTGGATTGACATGCATTCCATGCGGCTGCATAACGTTCGCGATAGTTTGGCATTTCCCTTCTAGATTTTTCATCTAACTCAAATTTTAACGAGTCTAAAAAAGAAACCAAACTGTCACCATCCAGTGTTAAAAGTATTGATATGAAGTCTTTCATAAATGGTTTTCCAATCTTGAAACTATCCCATTGTTTTGTTTGTTGTAATATCATTTTCTGCTCCAACTTTGTTTTTTCTTGAAAATCAGAACCTGGCTTGCGATATGATTTCATAACATCAGTATATTTTTGCCAATTTTCTTTTTGTAATGGTGTATATTTCACCTTGATATCTGCAAGAGGACAATCTTTTACCTGGTCAAAAATTCTATTTGCTTCTTTTCTTCCTTTTTTGTATTCGGGCATATCCTCATCTACAGCTATACCCATCGTTCTCGCTTGCTCACACATTTCCTGTATAGTTTTAGCAGAAGTCATGCCATTAAGCAATAGTTCAATTTTATTTAGAATAGCTTCTTTAACTTCTGATAAACCGATGTTTTTACC
>NW_018407388.1:7817-8519 GCF_002113885.1 Mizuhopecten yessoensis | reverse complement strand
TATACATTAAATATGATTTACCGAATGTTGTTTCCTATGAAAGTAGATGAAAGCCAGTTCGTCTTTTATACCCTATAACCCCAACTCTTTTATATACTGTATGTTCAATAACTTTNAAAAAAAAAAAAAACATGACACAATGTTTATGTATAAATCTCAATTAAAAATGTTGTTATTACCTTCGGAAAGCTGTGAAAAAGTAGACGAAAACGGCGAAGACTCTGTCACCTGTCAAATAAAATTTAATGCGTTAGCATATAAATAAAATAATTTAAATAGAAGCAATCTCATGTCTCTTGATGTATACTATGTATGGGTTTATTGCACAATGGCGCTTCGAAATTTTGCCTCACCCCATTCTTATGCAGTTCTAGTAATTGCTTTTCGTAAAACAATATAGCATTACCACAATGTATAAAACGTAGATTTTATATTCTGATTTAAAAAGTCAACAGTCTTATTCATGAACTAGACTTAAGATATATCATTAGATTTAATGCCGAAAAGTATTCGCCATTGTTCTGTGTACTGTTTAAAAAAAGAAAATAAAAATATATCATGTCATGAAAGAGATTAATGCCTTACATTATAATGTAGCTGCTGCAATAAAACAGGACACTGGACATCAATATTTTATATATATCATTTGACAGAAAGTTATAATGACGTCACGCTTGATTTCCAAACAAACATGAAATCAAG
>NW_018407388.1:6344-7390 GCF_002113885.1 Mizuhopecten yessoensis | reverse complement strand
TGTGATGGGGAAACATATATTAAATATTTATATATAGCATAATACCATTGTTCCACTACATACAATCAAACAATAGACCAACCATTGTGGTTCTAGACTCTTTGGTTCTTGCTATGCTACTTTTTTTTTTCATTTAAAATACACTTGTAAATGTTTGGCTTCCTGCATCTACAAAGTTTTCAGATGAGTGAGCACTGAATTTTATCGTATTTCTTATTATTAGTAATGATTTATGATTCATTGAAGTTTTATTGAAATATTTCATAAGTAACAGAAACACTTACCTGATGTAAAGTTGATAGGGTGTTCTGCCCGACTTCATCTGCAAATACAAATTTCGAATGTTATATCTTCATTTCTTCCTACACCTTAACATATGCAAAAAGGCAATTAACTTATGCGTTGAAACGTCTTCATTTTAGTATAATTATATTCAAATTTTGCCTTTACGGCCAAAACGCTAATATAGTGCAGTAAACTGCTTATTTTGTAGGTCTTTCTGCATCGACAAATAATGTTTTTTACGTTATGTAGACCTTTGTATGAACCATTCCCTTTCACTTTATTCTGCATGTTTTAAAATATAATGAATGTGGTTAAATGACCACTTGATGCTGAAAACAGTATGCAGTTGTTTTNGTTTTCTGCCTTATCAGTCAACAGTCAAAACTATTTCCCGATGAGTTGAGACCAATCATATTAACTATATTTCGAGAACGCCGATTAAAAAGTTCATCTTGTGGGTCCCAACTCCGAGGGACATTACTTTGATTGGTTACTGATAAGGCAAAACAAACTGTTTTGTTACCATGACCAATAAATCACTAAGAGTACGACACCAACATTTAGCATCAGTACTTAACTCACATAACTGCAACAACGCTTCGTCGTTAATGTCTTGAAATATTTTCATTATTTATTCCTAGCGAATGTGACGGCAGACGATCATCCTACGTTCAAAATCATCAGAATATTTGAAAATTATATGTGTTCAATTGTATCACACGAGACCAGTCGAACAGTCGAAGGGTAGCAAACATCAGTTG
>NW_018407388.1:2125-2545 GCF_002113885.1 Mizuhopecten yessoensis | reverse complement strand
TCTCACTATCTTCCTTCAGATGTGTAGTCATCACGCTAGCTTGAATATTTTGATTTTGTTCTGATATATATATACAGGATTATTTGACATCCTTCTTGCGCAATCATACACACACAATGCCTCACAGGGGAATACGTTTTATATCATCATTCAGCACTGTTGATTACATTATGTTACAATATTGTTTGTTTCATTGCATCCAATTAGTTAGTTATATAAGATTATACATACGATATTGGACAATCATATAATAATAAAATACATGTACCTGGTTTATTGGCGTATTTTTCTTTATGAGACGCCGTTTCATCTGTATTTCGTGTCCTATCTTTGTTTTTCGTTTCCATTTCGTCTTCTGCGTTGTGCCGTTTATCCGGAGTGTCACCCTGCATCATCCCTCCTTTCCCTTTCACAACGATA
>NW_018407388.1:0-486 GCF_002113885.1 Mizuhopecten yessoensis | reverse complement strand
GATAATATGTACATATGGTACAGTGAAAACAATGAAAGAAATTGTTACTGTGAATCGACATAATTTATGTGTCCGTATTTCTAGACTATTTCTAAATACACACAGGACAAATTGGAATAGGTAGTGTAAGTCGCTTCATCAAATCATTGTTAGCTACATGTTATGTTTTGAACTTTGGAAAATCCTGCTGCTGCTTGTTTTTAACGAGGTGTTGCTATACAATTTGACATATTCAAATGGAAATATCTTTTTTCTTCGATTTAATTCTTAAATTATATAAACATACACGTCAACGCGATGATCGTCCAAAGTCTGAAGACGAATGTAAAATGGCACACTATGAGACTTTAAACAATGCTTAGTAATTAATTTATAGTAAAAATTCAAGACGTCATTGGAAAATATGAACTATTAACGGTTAGGAGAATGGAAACAGAACATACATACACGCACTAACACATTAGCCTTGTCATGACTAATCGTTAA
>NW_018407387.1:134279-147148 GCF_002113885.1 Mizuhopecten yessoensis | reverse complement strand
GCCTTGCTATGCAATTATGAGGGTAAAACCTTAAGTTTGCCCGTTTAACAGTTTAATACAGAATTTCTCTGTATTACCCGCAAAAATAGGCCTAAATGCAATTCTGAGGGTATAATCGTAAAATTTTCGGTTTTGAAAAATCATTTTCATACACAATTTCTGAAAATTACAAAAAAAGACTAAAAAAGCAATTTTGAAGTTTAAATCATAAAAATGAAGGTTTTGAAACCAATCAGTTTTAAACGCGACCAATCACAAAATGCAAAAATGGCCTAAAAATGTCATTCCGAATGTAACATCAGTTGAATACACTTCTCAAAAATGCAAAAATAACCATCAAAATATGAAGTGAAAAACATAAAAATGCACGTTTGAAACATCAGTTTTATATGCAACTCGTCAAAAAATGCAAACAAAAAAAACCTTAACATGCAATGNAGTGTAAAACCTTAATAATACGTGTTTATACAGAATTTTTAAAAAATTGTAAAAATAGGCCTAAAATAAAATTCTGAAGTGATAAATAAATACAATTGTAGGTTTGGAAACATCAGTTGAAATGAAAGGTATGAAAAAATATATTCTAGAGAACAGAAGAATAACTTCACAGTGGTACACTTTTACTTAAAACTAATTCATAACAAAAATCCTTCTGTACAATTTGATGGGAAATTCGTCTTTATTTTGTTCCCCTTTCCAAAATATATATATATATCTTGATATAACTTTTGCTTTAGCTTTCAGTACTTTCATTACATTGATTTCTATTGTCGACAGTAACTTAAATAAAAGCCCCTCATCGACATTTTCGCCAGGAGCAGTTTTTCAAATGCCCAATCATGTTTTACGTTCGCCAATGGCGCCATTGGTGATCGCCAGTGCGAGCCCTGCCACTTCATACCAGACATCCCGTGCCACTTGATGGAGACACCTGTCGTTGTAATCCGAGGGAGGGTCCCCTAGGTACTGTGGAGGCCTGACAACCAGCCCATCTTGCAATAGATGAACCCACTATCCAGACCATTACACAACGCCCTGCAAAACTTTGCCAAAATTAGAAATTTGTATATAATGGCCTCTTTAGACAGGTTTGACCGTCTATACAAGCCAAATCTTCCTGCTCTTTAATTAAGCATTGGTAAACCAATGTAAGACCTATAAGCTCCTGACTTCAATCTACCCCATTTTTTAATAGTGTCATCTGGGATACCCTGCCCTGCCGCTTCCGTGGCTGCCACTATTCGAAAACTATGAGAACGATAGTGCCCAGTATTGATATTGCAAAATTGTAATGCTTTTCTCAGAACTGCTGAAAATTGATACCTTGTTAACAAGTCCCCATTTAAACGAAGGAAAAGTTGAAGGGTTGATTCCCTTGTTGGTCGCAGATTAAGGTAATTTTGCATAGCCTGTATAGGACAAATGTTAGGTTTGTTGGGTTTTTTAATCACCAAAATGTGATTGTCTCCCCTTTGATCCGTCTTTGATTTCCTGATAGTCAATTTCAACATGTTACCATTAACAGTCAATGCAATATCTCCTACTCGTAGAGCTTTTGAATTTGGTGTATTCCCGCTTGAAACTGTGAACTCCCCTACCCACAGAAAACCGAAGAATGCTAATGTGAAAGCGGTTTTAAACAGAACAGCCTCACAATTGGAAGTACACACTGAACCATGCGAGTCTACTAGTCTGGTCAGTAAGGAGCTTGTAATTGGGGCACGAATGTCTGCCTTTTTACCTCCCCTGCATGCACCCTCTAATAATTTTGAGACAACGAAATGTTTTGTGCAGTCAACGACTCCTCTAATTCTATGTATGTAGCCTATAGCACTAACATATGTTTTTTAGTGTGAATACAGAACGCTGATTTAAGGATAGAAAGGCAATGAATTACACAACTGTTCTATAGGTACAGGCCATATCTGAGGGAGCGGGCGGAGCCCATACAGACTTAGATAAAACTCAAATTGATTAAATGCATTGTTCCCTTAGCCATAGAGCTCTCGAAAAGCCCATCTACTTCTTAATTTAAATCTTCCAGACGTGGGGGGATTTTGACTGGCTGTAGGAGTGCCTCGGTAGTTAGTCGCCTGAAGGCATCAGCAATTCAAGTATCCTGGTATATGTTCTGCTTTTAATATTATGTTAGCTTTTAAACAACTGACCACAATTAGACGGACTAACACCATGACTAGAGGGTCTTTTGCTGACTGTTTGTTAATTACTGATACTACAGATTTGTCAATATCGAACAACACCTTCTTATTTTCTAGCTCGTCCCCACAAATAGCCAGAGCTGTTCTAACCGGAAACAATTCCAAAAAGGTTATGTTCCTTAAAATTGGGGTTCCATTCCATTCCTGGGGCCATTGGCCAAAAGCCCATCGGCTTTTAAAATAAATACCGAAGCCTTTGTTACTTCCCCCTGCACTGTCTGTAAACAATTCTAGCATGTCATTTGTTGTCCACAACCTCTCTGGCATCACTGTCACCCCATTATAAACATCAAGAAAGTCCAGCCAGGCTTGTAGGTCTGCCGTCATTTCGCTAGTCACCTTTATCCTATGGTGAGTTTTTTTAATACCCCTCGTGACATTGATAAACCTTCTACAGAAAATGCGGCCTGGCCTAACAACCCTACAAGCAAAGTGAAGGGAACCAATCAATGACTGGAGTTTGTCTAGGGTGATTTTTGTCAGTGACAAAGTGTGCAAGATTTGCTCCCTAAGTTGAATTAACTTATCTGTAGGAAGTCTGAATATCATATTAATGGTATCAAATTCCACCCCCAGGAAGATAAGGACAGTACATTACCCCTTACATATTCATTGTATGTGTTGAAATATTAACAATAAGCTTAAGGAACAATAATAATATCAAAATAATTAACATAGAAAATATCCCTACACTAGTATCTCAATATGCAGACGATACATCAATCATATTAGATGGTTCTAAACGTTCTTTAAAAGAGTTATTTATGGAATTAAAGACTTTTGCAAAAGGTAAATAAAAGCAAAACTCAAGTAATATGGATAGGTAGTAAAAATCATAGCAGAGTCACATACTTTCCAGGATTGGATCTACAGTGGGCAGATTCACGGTTTTAGGTATTGAATTTAATGTGGATTTGCATCAAATGCCTAGACTAAATTACGACACAAAATTAGTAAAACTGAAGTCATTAATTAAGATATGGAGAAGAAGGATTTTGACACCTATAGGAAGAATCCATATAATTAAGTCCCTCCTCATATCTCAGTTTAATCATCTTTTTATTACTTTGCCAAATCCTGATGATACATTTATTTAGAAACTAAATACAGAAATATATAATTTCCTATGGAACAGCTCATCAGAAAGGATACAAAAAATGTAATTATTAAGAACTATAATGAAGGGGCCTGAAAATGATACAGTTACAATCTTTTATTGAATATTTAAAGCTTACATGGATTCGACGGCTGTTTACAAGTAAAGGGAAATGGAAATCAATTTTTAAAACTTTTGGAAATACAGATAGTTTGCAAATTGTGGTACAGATTATATTTTAAAATGCCAAAACTCTTGTAAAAACTTATTTTGGAAATAATAATAATGCTCTCAAAACACCCTTTTGGTACAATAGTTTAGTAACAGTACACAATAAGAGCATTTGTTTTACAGGGATTGGTATAGGAAAGGGGTAATAATAATTAATGACGTAGTTAAAGAAAATAGCAACGGAATTCTTTACAGCTATCCAGAATTCATAGAAAAAAAATAATGTTCGTACTAATTTCCTTATTTATCACGGTGACATAAACGCAATAAAAATGAACTATTCTAAAGATGACATTTCTGCTGAAACTATAAAAAGGCTATACATACCTTCCAAGAAACACAAAAAGGGATTAAAGATTTTTATAACCGTTTGTGTTAAAATAACATAACCTCTACTGGGAAAAGGAAATTGGAAGCAATGTTTGATTTTGATGAACACATATGGAGGAAAATATACTTAACACCATTCAAAATTTGTAAAAAAAAAAATTCACAATAGCTTCAACTTAGAATAAATCAATATATTCTAACTACAAATTCATATCTTTATAAAATAGGCCTAGTCGATAGTCCATTCTGCAGTCGTTGTAATACTGAGAATGAAACGATAGTTCATGCGCTATGGGAATGTGAAAAAGTACAGTTGTTTTTGACAAATTTTGAATTTTTGCTAGATTTATTATTCATTCCCTTAAATTAAAACAAGGAATCTTTTATCTTTTGATTTTATGAGGGAAAAAACTATGTTGATATCTTAATTATTTTAGTTATGAAGCAATATTTGTATAACACAAGATGCCAGGAAAAGAGCCTGTCTTTATCAGCTTTGAAAAACTGTATTAAAGAAACATATTACATTCAAAAATATATAGCTACTGGTAAAGGGGAAAATTATCTTATCATCTTTAAGAATGAAGGGGAAAAATGGGAAAGATTACTGGTCTCTACATAAATTATAGAAATACTTGGATTTTTTTCATTCTCTGTTTAAAATTATAAGAGATATGTGATTTCCATGTCTGTCCTCAGCATAGACATGTTTGCCTGGTGGTCACTTCCTATATTATAACTGATATCTTAACTTTATGAATATGATAGGAAATTGTGTTTTTCTGTAAGATTTATTGCCCTTTGTTATCTCATTGATTCAGTCTTGCTTGAGTTTGCTCTCAACAAAACTTGGTATGTCTTGCTATTATGATTTGTAGTCTCTTAAGTACAAAAAAATGTAGCATTGTTCCTTATTGAAAATTTTCTCAGGTATTTTCATACATTTTACTTTTTATACAAGAATCTATGTCTGGAATGTGGTGATTCAGTCTCAAGTTGGGTGAATCTTGGTATGAGTTACTATCAATGCCATATTTGTATATCCTCTATAGTGATATCTATATTCTACAAATGTTTACAATATATATGTATATGGAAATATAGTTGATACAAAAACTGATCAAAGTCCCTGGCAATATTAATATTAATATAATATTATAATAAAAATAACAATAACGTTAGACTTTACTCATAAACGAGTTATTTCTTTTAATAAATATTAAATATAAATATTTGTCATGTCAGCATGCATGTACCCCTTCTCCCTCTTATTCAAGTTCTCTTTCTCTATGCTTCTATTGTTCTTTTCTTTCTTAAAAACAGTTCATATCACAATTATATACATTTACACTATTAACTACGTAGAACATATTTTTGTATGTATCTTTAATATAGTGTTGAATTTTTGCTTATAACTAGAAATGGAATGAGTGTGTGTACATGTATGGAAAAATAAATTGTAAATGTATCATGAACTGTTAAAAAATCTTCAAAAATAAAAGAAATTAAAAAAAAAAGTACATGGAGACAACTAGCGTCAAACATACCCTTTTAAATGACAACAATTTTTTTTGCAAAAGTTGGAAATCGAAGACCACTATATTATAGGGGGAATCCTGACTTAAAACCATCCAACAACTCTGGTGCCACATTATGCTGAGGATAATTTAACAGTAATTTAGTCAACTGAACTTCATTGATTGGGAATCTCCCTATTGAGTATAACGAAGCTGTGCTTTTACTGATTAACAGAAGTCCCTGATGACTTACGCTTGCATTGCTGACCCCCACATGATGAGCATGCATGTTGATACCTGCGCTTGAGACCGAATGCACAATGTCCCTTGTTGTACCCCCAACATACAGTTCCTTGGCTACGAAAATTGTCACTTTGTTTGCGTCCCCCCTCAGACCTGGTGATATTACCAGTGGTATTGGTGCCTCCCTGGGTATAACTATCGCCGACTCTCTGATGACTTGCATCAAACCTTTGTGATGTCACGAACAGCAACCACAATTCACTATCTATCAAACCTCAAGATGAAGAAGGATATTTTACCTTTTTTATACGGTACTGCTTATCATACTTTACCCAGGAAGAACCAGACCTGTTCGCTGCTAACCTTATGTCCCTTTTATATTTCAACAACTCCTGCGCCTTCCCCGGATGTTTTTCAATCATAACACTCATGTAAATCATAAACGCACTATTCCAAACGTGAATATTGTAAATAGGCTTGGCTTCGAGGTGTTTCTGGACCATTAATTTACCTCCTTTCATAACTATCTCTCCCCCGGCCTGATCCATATGGTTCCCCTGTGAGGTCCTTTGCTGATTTCAATAGAAGCCCTAAACCGAAAAGTTCCCCAGTCCATTTTTTTTCTTTCATCTTGAGCGGAACGTGATCCCCAATCCCGTTGAACACGCTAGCTACCGGTACCTGACTAGTCACAAAGTCTTGCCCTGTTAACCATTCAACAGGTAGCTCATTAGCTGTCGTGCTTACGCCAGCCACATTACCGAGATTTTCTTGTACTGCTGTGTTCGTTTCTTGTCTTTCGTGAGTTTTGTCAATGGCCACGGTTCCGTGTTGTTTCGCCCCAAATCCCGTTCGCCCTAGGTTGTCCCGCCCAAAAACAAAATGTTTAGGGCGAAACATTGTTTGTTATTTTCTTTTCATTTTTATTTGTTTTAAGTCACAAATTAAGTCTTCTTAGTCTTCCATATCATTAAAATGAGTTTTGTAAACAAAATGTGTTTGTGTTGTTTTTAAGTACAATGTAAAGCAAACAACGGAATTCGTATGTAGTGTACTAGTGTTTTTTGTTAAATAAGTCAGTACGTAATACTGTGATGCAATACGTGATTTTAGTGCTTTAATTATTTGTCAGTGAGTAAGTGGTACAAGAGTAGTGCAAGTATGTCCATTTAATTATTGGTTTTAAGTAGTGTATTAGTGATTTGTGTTAAATAATTTAGTAAGTAATACTGTGATGCAATTAATGATTTTAGTGCTTTAATTATTTGTCAGTGAGGGAGTAAGCGGTACTAGAGTTGTGTACGTATCGTGCAAGTAGTGCTAAAAGTTTGTTAGGGTAAGTGTTTTTGTATAAGTGTGTAAGAATTGTATTACCTAGTGTTGTGTCCTAAATGAATATGTGTTGCTTATATAAAAAAGGGAATGTTTAAAGAAATTCAAACGAGTCACACCTCCTCGTGGTGCCAGCTGGAAACACTTTATTTCCAACATGTTTGATATAAAGTGGCTGACGTGACAGTGTGCTTTTTAATTGTTTATATCATGTTAGAAGTTGTATAAGTATTAATATGAAAAGGCAAAACCTTAAAAGAGCGACGCTTTTGTTGATCTCTGATATTTACTGATTTAGAATGAGATAATACTGCTTTCAGAATGAGACAAGATAAAATCTCTTTAAAGTCGGCTAGTCGAGGGAAAACAATAAAACACAAACTCTAATGAGATTAAGACTGACATAACAATAGTGGAGATCGGGGCAAATTCGGCCCATTTTTATTAAAGTCCGTTCTGGGAAGTATGGCAGCACGTCCGTTTTTGAAAATTATTTAATTTTCCCTGTCAGATGATCGGAATGCCCGAACGAGCCCCTCAATGGGATAAGTTCGGACAGGCATTCGGGTAAGTTCGGCTCCATTGGAATCAGCTTAATTATGACGTTATAAAGCATGCAACGTCAGATTTTACCGCCAACTTTACGATTTTTTATGTGTTAAATGGGCCGAACTTGCCACGGTATCATTGGCTGAAACTGTCCGGGCCCAAATTGATATTTTGAAAAATTCTTATGGTACAGGAATATGGTAGTGAGTGCTTGGCTTTGCTTTTATGTACATGTATATCATTTGAAGCTGTCAGTGTGTTACACGTTTGACCGTAAAAAACAGAAAGTTCGCATAACTAGAAGCGAGATCATGATTTTCTTTCTCAAAAGTAATTTTCTCCTGTTAAGTAATTTTACATTAGAGTTTTCCTTGCCACTTTTTCGTGTGAATGCCCAGCCAACTAAACTGCTAAGATCTTTAAAGTTTTAAATATTCGCTCAAAAACAAAAATATTAGGGGTGGCCGAACTTGCCCCGGTCTCCCGTATATAGATTTTTTGATGCGTTGATGATTGGTAAAAATATATTCACAATATAATTTTTGCATCAATGACACCATTTTCAAAGCTAAAGCAGATATTTGTGCTTGTGCGTAATGATGGGTCGGGTGGCGCAGTGGATAGCGCACTCGTCTTCACAAAGATGGCCGGATTCAATCCCGGTTACCTGCCCGACCAAGCGGGTTTTCTCCGGATACTCCCGCTTCCTCCCACATTAAGAATTAAATCCTCTGCGTGCTTCCGTCAGGTCACAAAAATAATGATTGAATTAAGGTGGGAAAACACTGTTTGGTAATTGCTATAGAAAAAAGTGCATATCACATATTTGACGATAAGTCTATAAAAGTAAATGTATAGAGATGTTTGTTAAAAAAATGAAATTAAAAAAAGAAAACATTGTAATACTTTGATGTAACTGAGATTGTCGTTATATCGATATTTAGAATTCCTGATCCATCCTGAAACACCGGATCGAATTTCAAATTTTGGTACTGTCTTTGAGGTTTGACAGGTAATGATGCCACATAAATTTAAACAGTTTCTGTCTGTAACCAGTTTTAAGTTATACGATGCTGAAAAAGGGCGTTGATTGTTCATTTCGACATACATGAATTATCCATTGTTTCTTTTATGAGTGGTGATGCATACATACATTATGTAAAGACTATAACCGGATTTTTTTTTAATTATTTCGTTCATATCCTCAAATATTGGAAACAAAAGCTGATGAAATTTAAGACGATGCAAAATAAATGTACACGTTGACCTATTGGTTTAATGCGGCTCTTTTTGAAAATATCTCCCGGTAGAAGTATTAACAGAACCTCAGTAGTTGATGACAAAAAGGATCTTCAGAAAACATCCGCGTTTTTACTTTTTGTGGCTGTGGCAAAAACTGAAATTAAAAAGTCAGGAAAAAGATAAATGCAACGGCCATCAGTTCCAAGATTTTCCGGGTTTTTTTTTATCCTTCCGGAAAAAAACGATGAAGGCCGATGGAGTGTGGCGTGATTGTGACGTCATCGTATGATAATCTCTGAACGACGTTTCATGCTTGCTATTATCAAAATTTATATGATAGATTTTTTTCGAACAAACATGTAATGTATATTATTATTTTTTTATCTAAATAAACAAGTAACAAAACATGGGTATTGTTTTCACTCTATGAAGATGTTCATGTATGGGTTGAAACACAATTGTCTTTGCTTCAAGGATACACTTCCGGTTTCCCCACTGGACGTCTACTTCCGGACGAAAATATTTAAAGGCAAGGTGTAGAAAGGGGAAGCAACTCTGTTTACACACGCATGTGTTACCATTAAAGAGCCTCGCTCGGGCGCCTTCGGCGCCTGAGAGCTACGCTCTTATTAGTATGTCCGTTGTCGGCTTCGGTGATACAGGTCAGTTCTTCATCTTCCGGCAAGTAATTATATCTTGATTCAAGAGAATGATATATTTTTTTTTAACTTTTAACATGATATTAACGACTTTAAGAAAAATACTTTTTTGTATGACGAACCAACCTAGGGCGAACGGGATTTGGGGCTAAACAACCCTCAAGGCGAACGGGATTTGGGGCGAAACAACCCATTACCATGGCAACATGCAGCGCCTGGTGTCCGTCCGCATTTAAATCAGACGGTTCATAATATCTAGCCGGCACCCGTCTCTTTCCTCTTTTTCTCCGATGATTTTAGGTTGAAAAAAAGGTATGCTAGTCTTAGGGCTGCTTTGACGGAATCGCTTTCAAATCTGGATCATAAAATACTTATCAAAATTTGTATTGCAAGTTATGTCCCCTTCACCAGGTCAGGAAAGCTGAACGCTATTCAGATGTCCTGAGGTATAGCTTGTTTTAAAAAGTTATTAATCATATCTAAATTGATAAATACAAATATATTACACACAAACAAGTACCTTAGTATGATAGTATATATTTATTAACGCGTATGTTATCAATCTATCCAAGATGTCATTTCAAATCATTGGAACAAAAACTAATTATATTAGTCATATGTGTTGTGGTTTTATTGAAAGAAAGAAATAGAGACAGACAGACAATTACTGGCAAACAAAGACAGACAAACCAAAAGTAGACATGAGCACAGAACCAAAGATAGACAAGACACAGGCAAGAACTGTCAGATAGACAGACAGACACAGACAGACAAAGACAGACACCCATACATGTACATATACGCACAAAGATAATCGACACAGACGCAGTCAGTAATATCATGTTATGCCCCACTCGGTTTAATGGGTTGCAATTTTTATTTTTTTTATTTTTTTATTATTGTTTTTTTTATCATAGACAAAAACATATACATTTTGTCGTAATACATAATATTACAGTTACATGTGTACATACACATTAACACAAACATACATGCATGCATGCACTCATACTTATCATACATATATAACATACATACATATACATTTACATTCTGTATGCTTAGACCCATTGACAAAAATTACATTCATAAATGCATAACACAGGTGTTCATAGAATCTCAGCACGTGGGAACTGATAGAACGTTCCGGGGTCCGTACCCTAGTCACTTCTAAGGATCCCTGTGCTGTAAGCTTAATTATAACTATACTACAGTTGCAAATATATACAAATATGTGTTACTACCTTGTAACCAGCATACCTATTATCTAATGCTTAATACATGATATGAACAGAACAATTACTGCACGACTATAGAACTAATACCAAAGCTATCTGCTTTGTTTCAATACAACACACTACCGTACAATCCAGGCAGTACACAACTCGACTACCTAGTCGCGGCTAGCCCTAGTCACTATGGTTGCCCTATAGTCAGCTACCTAGCTATATGACCTAGTCGCGCCGATCACGACAGCCTCATACTAGTATACAACTACAGCACTCTCTAATGACCACGACTATCCCTAGTCACGACTAGCTCTAACGACTATACCTAGTCACGACTAGCCTGGTCGCGACTACCCCTAGTCACGACTAGCACCAACGACTATACCTAGTCACGACTAGCCTGGTCGCGACTAGCACTGCACAGCCTATGCCCGTGACACCTTCTGTCTAACGGTATCTCGCTACAGCACTCAATCGTTTATTTAATATATCTTCCAGGCAGTGTGTGGATCAAGGCAAGACTTATTCAGTCACTTCTATCTTTCCAACACAAAGCCGGTCTCGCATATATTAGGTACTTGCGATCTGTCACTGCTGTACACACGCCGAGATCAGAACAGAACTGGGCCGATTGTCGCTGGATTCTGCCTATTTATACCCTCTTGCTATCCTAGCGACACCTAGCGGTGAGTGAGGTATAATCACCTGTACGTTTTGATTGTACCTCGAAAACTATCTGTCTTCTAAGCATTCGAATTACGGAGACATAATCCAAATGATTAACGCAAACAGATCAACGTATCTAACCTGAATAATATGCTAAATCAGCGAAGGTAGGATTACGATATGTACATTCATCACATTACCCACGCCTCCGAGAACAACGCGTCCTCGCGTTATAAAAATAAAACAACTCTGGTACTGAACTCTCCAAGATGTAATGACATCAATCAAAAATATACACTATGATTCGAAACATAACTTTGTCATTGTCCCTGAATGAACAATCCAAGTCCCAATCTTTCATTCTTCTCTCTTGCCTACTGGCTCCTCGAACAACAAGGACACAAATTGAGAACTTCATCGAACTTGACAATCTCAATGGACTTTTCGCCCTCGGGGTATCTGGTCGTTTTGGTGACGGTACTCCTCGACTGCACAGGAAGGGTTTGTACGGCCACTGTCTTCATCAACGGTGCCTGCCTTACCCTGGAGGTACTGGCAACCGTAACCGCATGGGGTATCGTGTTCCTAATGTCTTTAGGATGGAGCTTCTCTGCTTGATCTGGGGCTGCCCCAGTCGTCCGTGGACGTTTCAAAGAGATTGGCAGGGAAGGCTGCGTTCTCTTTCTAACGATCCTTCCAGATAGCAGTTCCTCATTGTCTTTCTCGACAACTTCACTGTCAGAGGACTCGATATCCTCATCCTCGGAGCTGGAAACAATCAAGTCCCCTGGGTCTTGATGCTGCCAGTCATCAACGGACGTTCCAGCTGCTTCCTCATCGCCAGCACGCTGGGAACTGCCTTGTCCCGTAACCGCCTCATGCCTCTTTTGATGACGTTTCAGGTACGCCTTCCTTGTCGTAATGAAGTCACACTGCTCACAACGCAAGGTGTTCTTCTCCATAGTGGCCAGTCCACAATTCATCAGGTGTGTCCTCATCTCCTCTCTATCCGCCGTCTTATGTGCACACATGGGACACTTCTGTACTGGGGTTTTCTTTGTGTTTACCATGATTCTCCTACAACAGCAAATGTTACCCTCATATAGTGCTAACACAAATAGTCTGATCTACCTAATATTCTGAAGTGTAACTAGAATGCCACTGAGGTGGTCGTCGAGTGCGTGTTTGCCTGGAGTTGTTCTCAAACGCTTTCTCTCCAATTCTGACTGAATCACTTTTATTCTCATCATTCTCCACCTCCATATGAACATCTTCCATCACACTCCCATTCATTTCTCTAGATGACGCAGCATCCCCTACTTTCAAGTAGCTGAAACAACTCTCATCGACCTGTGTTTGTCGATCTCTTAACCCTCTCGCTTCTTGGGCATTTTCACCACTCATGACCTGACCCTCCCGTAACTTCATACGGTCCGCATGGATGACCTGTGACTTCCCCTTGCGTCCGCAACGCACTCTGTAGGTGACGTCTGTCAACTTAGTCAGCACCTTGTACGGTCCTCTCCACCGACTTGATAACTTGTGACTTCGTCCCA